>NC_135497.1:295249301-295349485 GCF_052857255.1 Amblyomma americanum | reverse complement strand
TGGACAGTTCCCTCGCCCTCTCTCTCTCTGCGTCTGTATCACTGGTATGCAATGGCTGCAAAGATGATGCGCGAGAAGGATGGACAGTTCCCCTCCGCCCTCTCTCTCTCTCTGCGTCTGTATCACTGGTATGCACTGGCTGCAAAGATGATGCGCGAGAAGGATGGACAGTTCCCCTCCGCCCTCTCTCTCTCTGCGTCTGTATCACTGGTATGCACTGGCTGCAAAGATGATGCGCGAGAAGGATGGACAGTTCCCCTCCGCCCTCTCTCTCTCTGCGTCTGTATCACTGGTATGCACTGGCTGCAAAGATGATGCGCGAGAAGGATGGACAGTTCCCCTCCGCCTCTCTCTCTCTCTGCGTCTGTATCACTGGTATGCACTGGCTGCAAAGATGATGCGCGAGAAGGATGGACAGTTCCCCTCCGCCCTCTCTCTCTCTGCGTCTGTATCACTGGTATGCACTGGCTGCAAAGATGATGCGCGAGAAGGATGGACAGTTCCCTCCGCCCTCTCTCTCTCTGCGTCTGTATCACTGGTATGCACTGGCTGCAAAGATGATGCGCGAGAAGGATGGACAGTTCCCCTCCTCCCTCTCTCTCTCTCTGCGTCTATATCACTGGTATGCATTGGCTGCAAAGATGATGCGCGAGGATGGAAAGTTCCCCTCCACCCTCTCTCTCCCTCTCTCTCTGCGTCTGTATCACTGGTCTGTATTGGCTGCAAAGATGATGGGCGAGAAGGATGGACATTTGAGAGAGCACAGCAGATCGAGCGCGGCTACGCGGGAACTTGGACGCAACGTGAAAACGGCTACGAACACGCGGCACACGTCTTTCCCTTCCCTCTCATTAACCACCACCACTACTGCAGGAGCCATGGAACGTTCGTGACATGCACGTCGACCAACTGCTGGACAACTCTCCGCGCCGACGCAGTGCACTAAATACTGCAATGCTGCGCGCACCGATGCACTCATAGAAAAAAATTAATGTGGATTTGCCCAGCTAATCCAAGATATACCAAGCGAAAGCGAGGTTGAGGTCTCCACTGACCCACGGAGCCGGTTGTGCGCCTTTCCTTTCCTGAAAATGAACGGTCTTTGCAAAGTTGTCAACGCCAATGAACTCTATGAACGCCGTCGGATCACTTGTTTTGTTTGGTTTTTGAGGAAAGGAAATGGCAAAGTAACTGTCTCACATATCTCGGTGGTCACCCGAACCGCGCCGTAAAGGAAGGGAAAGAGAAAACTGAAAATCGGAAGTTGGATTTTGAGGAAAGGCGGGGCGCTGCGCAGCGGCAGAACACCTGTGGCTCGGTGCTACTAGTGGCGCATGCGCACTAGTGACTAGGGAGCATGAAAGAGAGAGAGAGAAACTGCGCCGTGCTTGACGTCACCCGTGCTCCGACATACGCCGGCTCGCGCGAAGCGCGGTGTTGACTAGCGTAGTGAAGCTTTTCGCTTCAAAATTCATCGCAGAAGAATTCACCCCGACCCACTGCGTACGAGGTGCAAGTAAATAAACACGGTCGCATATTAGCGCAAGGAGCAGCGCTCACTCTAGTCGGCGGCCGTCCGCGTGAGGAGGTCAAGCCGCAGAACAATGCAGTGGCCGCAAGAGCAGGAGGTCATTCGTTACGAAAACAATGCCCAGGGAGTAATCAAAGAAGGGGAAGGGCGTCCGCGGCTAGCTGGATATGAGAGCGACGTGGACGAATGGAAACTGCCACTGGGGTATACGGGGGGGGGGGGGGGGGGGGCACTTACCCAATTCGAAAGTTGTTTACTAAAGTGCTCGCTAATGACGAAGAAAAAAGAAACCTCGTGCCTTCTCAAGACCACCACCAAAACACAGCCGGCGCTGCGCACGTGGAATCTGAAGGCACCAGCGTTTGGTGCGAGAAATCGGCGCAAATGCTCAAATCACGCGTCCAGCAAAACCGTGACCAGCGCGGGCGGGACGCCACGGACGCACACAGTCGATGAGAAGACCGCGCACAGCCACAGCGACGCAAATGCGGCGAATAAAGCCCGGAAACGAAATTACACCTGCCACCGGCCTAACGGAACGACCTCAGTGATCGCTTCGTCGCGTGTACGGCTATTTGCGTGTTTGTTAGAGCGATGGGACACGCAGCAAGCACAAGTGTCATCGCTGATTGTACAGTCTGCGTCACCCTTGTGTACAGAGCGCTCGACAGCGGCCACCACTCAATGCAAAACGGAAATTTCAATGCAGCCCATGCTTTCCGGGAAAAGTGCTCGCGTTGCCCTTGGTTTCAGGACTATGTGGCTCTAATTCAGCGCAAGCGCTGCTTCTCAAAGCTGTACAAGTGTCGATTCTTATGCAGGCAGGAGCATTGCTGCTCGAGCGCTCTACACAAGGGTGACGCAGACTGTACGCGTCTTCCGAGTTGTACAGTACTCGCCAGCGGGCCTGTCGAAAGCGCTCGAACGCCGCCCTGTCACACAAGGGAAGGGAATTTTTTTAGCAGGTACATGCTTCCAGAGACAATGCTTGCGCTGGAGCGAGGCCGCATAGACACAATTTGCCCTGGCGATTGCACTGCATCAGCAACAGATGAGCTGAGCCAAGATTTGCTTGTTTGTTCCGCGGCACACCGTCCCAGCGCTCTAGACAGGCGTGCTGACGACTGCGCAATAAGCGGCACCACACCGTGGCCGTCCGGGGCGTTAACGGATCTGGCACGGTGCGCCCCTGGCCCTTCGATGAGTGCACGGGCTTGGCGGCATGCGTCCCGAGAATGCTTCCCCGCGCGCCTGCAAAGCAACAAGCAGCGGCGGCACGCGACCGCTGCGAGCCGTCGGCGGCTCATACGGGGCCCCTACGGAATCAATCGAGGGAGAGGTTTTCTGCGAGAATCCCCACCGGCTGATTCTGGCCATGATCGGCACGACCGCCTCTCGCACGGAGAACCCGCCCGTCCAGTGGGCCACACGATTCTCAAGTTCTTATTTCCGCAATGGAACAACGCGGGATAAGACCCCCGAAAGGCGGCAGACGCGACAACTCCGTCAGATCGATGCAGGCAGCAACGCAGCCGGAGGGAGTGCCACGCTACAACGCCATTAGAAGAGCGCGCACAATCGACACAGCACGCCCAGCTCGCTTGCCGCTTCAAGGCGACTGCGGCTGGTACAAGGAATGAGCTTGGGAATACTAACGGTCCGTAGTGGGTACGTTTAAACGTACTTGCCAAAGTACGTCTTCGGTGCACGAATAGCTCCCCCCCTCCGAAAGGTGCACGGCAGCGAACTGCCCAGCCGTTCACCGCACAAGTCCAGGCGGGGCAGGCACGGCATTCGACCCCCCTCCGGCGCTTCTTCCTGCCCGATATTCAAAGGGCCTCCTCGCAGGAAGAGAGCGGCTGCCGAAAAAGAGGCGCGCCACACAGCGGGCCCCGCTTTGTGGGTCAAGCGTGGCCGGCAGAGCGCGCAGCGGGACAAAGACAGCGCCGGCCTCGTCCGCCCCCCAACCGGGGGGAACAAGCCACGCGGCGCGCGCGCGCAAGGAGTGGACCCCCCCCCCCCCCCCCCCCCCCCCCGCACAGCTCCTCGGATGGGCAGAAAATAAAGGGGCGGGGGGCACCCGCTCCGTGTTTGCTGCCGGAATAAACTGCGTTCTGTGATCGCTGCGCGCGACCAGCCCGACACGACGGAACTGTCTAAGCCAAATTACGGCAGTAACAACGGGCGGACCAGATGAGAGCTCGCGCTCGAAACCGCTCGGCGGTGAGTTGCGCACGCGAAGGCTCTTGAGCGCCACTCCGGGCGCCCACTTGGAAACGCCACCGCACGACCGGTGCAAACCACGAACGGCGCAGCCCGTGAAGGGGTTGCTGGGATACGAAACACCCCGAGAAGCGAACCATGTGGTGCCTTTGAGAGGGATGGTACGGGGCGAGCCCAGGGTATTGGCTTCAAAGCCATGCAGTGCATCGCTACCCAACATCCCGGCAGTTTTTAGAGAGTTAATTGTTAGCCCGCTAAACTCAATCGCTACGCATGCAACATACCGCGCAGCGACGCTCTCGTGAAATAAAGAAAAAAAAAAGTCTTACGCCTATCCCAGAATTTGAACCCAGTGCTACACGTGGCTTCCACTATTTACCCGCCTGCGGCGACGGGGCAACACGCACTGCGCAGCATGAACACAGTTCGAATTATGTAGTTTGACCCAACGGGATTCCGCTCCACAGAACGCCACAATTTTTCTGACCCGGTGTCCATTGCACGAAACGCGAGCGCCAAGCTATCGAGTCGCTGGTAGACATACCAAATGTTGCGTCGCTTAAGAGCGACTAAACCGCTGGCTCGTTCGCGCCTAAATTTTGCATGCAGGTGGCCTTTGGCGGCGAGCTTTGTTTAGTACCTCGTTTTGGCGGGTAATTTACTTGCGCCAAATAAATTCATGTACGGCGTAGCACCCGGCTGGTCTCCAAGCACCAATAGTGCTGATTCTATGGGAAAGTCTGCTGTTTCGCCTTGCCGATCCCAACGATACGTCACCACCAATATGCGGAGTGTTCCAGCGGACACTATACAAAACACCGGAAACCTTTCCAGGAATAACCTTTTAGCCATGGCGGACGTCGTTACTATATAAAAACCGTCCTATAATTAGGTAGCTGATCAACTAAAACTCGCCGAATAACGTTTAATTAGCACAGTATGGTGGCCATAGTGTCAACGACGAGTTCGAAGCCATGTGCAAGGCAATACCATATCAGCTATTGAAACCAAGAAAAAGTCACTCTCCACAGCTCCGCAGAGCGAAGAAATCCGGCGCCTTATTTTTTTCTCCGCCCAAAACCGAAACTCAGGGCATGAGGCGCGCAGGAACTGATGACGGGTTGTAGTGCTTAATGCCCATTGTTTTGCTTCGCAGCTTGGCACAAGGAAAAGGATCGCCAACTGCGTGGTCGTTATTTTCAAAAGCGACGGTTCAAAATAAAGTGCATGCCATGGTACAACGGAGCAGGCCGTTCAAATAAGGCGCCGCAGCCATCGCAACGCATCAGCTGACACTGCGTTTTGTTCGTTTCAAAAACTGATATGGCATCGTCATAACCATAAGCTCTCCCCACTGGCAGTAACCACAAGGCTATGTTAATTAAATACATAATTAGCAAACTATTTAATCGGCTGATTGTTGATGACAATTTAAAAGCAAACTACGTCCACCGCGGCTGACAGTTTGCCCCCAGGAAGATCTTCCTCCTATTGAGAATTCCCTATTTTTAAGAAGTTTTAAAAAACGTACACTGGAACGTAGCACTGGAAATGGGGTCTGCGAATGTGGTACCCATACACTTACCACCGAAACTTCCACTGAAAGCAACGGTGGTGACGTCAGTCACTAGGGAATTAAGTCACTTTGTGGAGGCTAACCCACGGCCACACCTCGATCGCGAGCGGGCCTGATCAAGGCGACATGTGGCAACGACTGCTACAAAAAACCATGCCAGACTCCAAATCTCGCAAATGGGGAAGGGGGGCAACCCCTGATTTAGCCGACAGAGGCATGTATGCCTACTTTTTGGAACACTGAAGCATTTTGTATAATCTGGTATGTAGGTGAGAACAACTTGCGGTTCCCCGCGGCGTGCAAGTAAACCGCAGCGCCCAAGGTACCCAAGGCCCGGTAGGCACGGCGAGAAAGCGCAGAGGAAAAACGCTCATTGCCGTTGGCCTCTGCGGCTCTCGCACGTGATATGCTCCGCGGCAAGGAAGCATCCTGCGTATGTTTCCGCTTTCAGGAAACGATGCGCAGCGATCGCCAATGGAAGTCGCGCGGTCTTGGCCCACACGGGCTTCAATTATTTAGGTGCCGAATTTGCATGCAACGTGTGTCCACGTGCTGCCTCGAAGCCCGCAGTCGCGCGATGCGGCAACGCCGTCGAGTGGAGCGCGCCCCTCGACGGCCGCCTCGCAGCACAGCGCGGCAGAAGCGGGCGAGCCCCGTCAGCGGACTCCAATGCGCGCGGTGACATCAGCCACAAGCAGCGGGGGCAGCATTACGCCATCTGGCCCCAAACCGAAAATAACGGTAGCCGCGCGACGGCCCGACGGCCGAATTGGGTCGAACCTGTCGTGCATCGCCCAGAACATCCGCGCAAGCGTGCCCGTCCGGACGGGAAGCGATGAGCGCTGCGAGGCGGCGCTCTCTCGGCCACCCCCACAGACCGCGATCGCGTCGACAGGTGCCCTGGCACAGACCGGCATGGACGACATGCGGTGGCCAACCCCGATGGACTTATCATCGCCGTGTGAGCAATGCTCAAGACCTGCCATATGGTCTGGGCATTCTGTGCCGGACGCAAGATGCGCGACTCGGGGTTGCAGAACACAAAGCCTCGTGAAATATGAGCGAGGCCGCGGTACACACTTGGCCAAATGGTAAGCCTACCATAATGAATGATAACAGTGCGACCAGGAACAACGCGGTGAGTAGGTCAAGAAAAAGTGATGTTCTGTATGCTTTTATGGACTTTACCACACAAGAATCCACAACTTGGCCCTTTGAAAACACGTTTCTAAACAATGGCAGAAGACAGCAGAATGTACGCAATTCGGGTTATCTCATTTGCCTGCAAAAATGATCAACCATTCTTGACAACAGATTATTTTATAGCCAGGGGTTGGACTTTTTGGTTTTTATTTTCAGAAAATTCAGCTGACTTTTTTCACTTTTTTAGTTCAGAACCCAAGTTTTGGTTTTTTTCGGAGAATATTATTTTCGACAAATGAAATACTGACTTTTCTTCGGTGATGTAAAGCAGCAATGCTGCGTCGTCAAAAGTTAATTGAAGTCTATCTCAGTGTTTTTTTTCATGATGAACAATTTACTTATCAGTAATTTGTGTGCAAATGACAGTACTTGGAGCTGAGCTTGTAAAGAAATTGCCATCATCATTAAAAGAGTGACTCAGTTTAAACGAGATCGCCGACTGGCAAAAACACAAGCTGATGTTTATGTCTACGAGGTAGGTTGACATGTTATTGTTCGGTTGTTGTGCTAGGTTGAGCGCGAGAGCAGGGCATCACGTGGTCTGCGTGTTCATGGCAGCGATGGAACTGCCGCCCAATTGTCGTGGTAGCCAGAACATATCGGGTAGCCAGTGTCCTGCATGCAGTTTATTAACCTACTTCACTGCCTAACTGCTCTAAGCAGGCGATGATAGTGAACTAACAATGCTTAGATAGCAGGTGGCAAGGAAGTGGTGCTTCCCAGTCATCTGAGGCGTGTAAGCTAGAGGACAGGTATGGCGAACTGGGCTTGTTGGTGAAGGTTCATACTTAAAACAGCGCGAAAGATGGGACAAAAGAAGGAGACAAAACAAGCCCTGACTGACAACTGGCAGATTTTATTCCAAGAAGCACAAGAAGATATATAGGTTCAAAAGGTTGAACAAAAACACAGTTGTAAGCAGGAACTGGTGCACAACGCAGCATGACAAGGAAAAGGTACGTGCCCAGCCGGACTGCTAAAAGGGCCTCAAGAGAACAACTGGAAACTGCAAAAGTCAGCGCTTGTTTTGTTTCCTTCTTTCATCCCGTCTTTCACGCTGTTTAAGTATGAAGCTAGAGGAACACTTCAAATCTTACAACTCCACTGCTTATCCAACAAGATCACTGTCGCATCATGCCCCTGGCTTCCTAATTACTTAATTTCAGCTTTGGCTGAGTGTAACTTGCATTCAGCTGACAGTTATCTATGCCTTACATGCCAATAATATTCGGTTAAAACAGAATTTCAAAAAATGAATTTGGTGTACTTTTATCGGTTTTTTTAGGTTTCAACCGAAATGTCCAACCCCTATTTATAGCTTACTGCCACAAAGTTTTGTTATGTGAGTGTTAGTTTTGTTTTTGTGCCATATTGTTAAACTATGATGCACAATCTTCACCACCACCATTCCAACCCCTGTATACTGATTTTAAACACTGATGTTCTGTCCCTTTAATGGAACATTAAAGCGGATGTCTACTATGGGTATAATAACAGAAAAAGAGGAGCACTCGAGTGCTCCTCTTTTTCTGTTCTTATGTTCCCTCCTTGCCAGACGGGATTACGTCAAACACTCGGCTACGCTACCATGAGTATGTATTGCAAGATAAGCTGCATGCGGCACAATTAGGGGTTCTGGCCAGGTTCTTTAACTTTTATGCACTTGCAAAACGCAGAAGTACAGAAAATCCCTGCCTAATCCACCAGTGGTGATCTTCTCGTGCAATTTAACATGCTGAATGAACGTCATTTTCTGACATCACAGTTTGCAGCTCACTAGGCCAGCATGACGAAGCCAGCCAAGCACATGACTTAATTCTATCCCAACAAACACCACCAAAAACCCAGTCAGTCTTCATGATAATGTGTAGCTTACATCTAAATCACAGTAAGGCCCTATCGAAGGCACTTATTTCACAAATGAAATGCATTAAATGTATACAAACACCTTTTGAGCATGCTCAAGGAAACTTTACATCTACAGTACGTGCAAGCAATCTGATAATGCCAGAATTCATTTCCATGGCCCTTTTCACTGCTGTTATAAAATAAACAAGCTCAATGCTAAATTACTCATCCTTGCATTGTGTGGCCACAAAACAATTAAGGACAGAATAACAATAAATTGACATAAGAACACACCCTGCCAAACTGAAAAGACAGCCCCCTACAACTGAACGAAAATATAAAACACGGCCTCATGGTATCAAAAGAGAGAGCTTGTCCATTAGCACACTTGCTGCAAGGCTGGCCATATCAAGTACCATAACAACAATTAACAAAAATATGTTTTCATAACCTACTGTAAAAAAAAACTGAGTTTAATTAGGGAACATAAGTTGGCAATTAAGGTGCAATGGTTCCAAGGTTAGCACTTAACTGGGCTATTTGGTTTCACATTGTTTCACTAGCTTTGAACTTATTTTATAACAGGAGTAAAAAGGGCCACAGAAATGAATTCCGGCATCACCAAATTGCTTGCAGGTACTGCAGAAGAAGTTTTCTTAACACTTGTGACCATGCTCACAGGTGTTCGTAGACATTTACTGCTTTGGTTTTATGGAGTTTAACGTCCCAAAGTGACTCAGGCTATGACAGCATAGTGGAGGGCTCCAGATAATTTCGACCACCTGGAGTTCTTTAACGTGCACTAATATCGCACAGTACACGGGTCTCTAGCATTTTGCCTCCATCGAACCCACATCTTTCAAGTAAGCAGCCGAGCACCATAAACTCTGAGCCACTGCGGCAGCTCATTTACTGCACTTCATTTATGAAATCACTACAGCCTTAATTGTGATTTAGGTGTAATCTATGCAGTTCCTGCAGCACACCTGTGCAGCTTCCTTTTTTTCTGTCAGTCCATGTCAAGCTGTGCTACAAGAGATACAAATATAGAGCTACCTTTGAGCACTTAGGAGCAGCTACACAGGCATTCTGGAGCAGTTTAGGGCAGCTGTGCTCCACTTCTAGAAGTGGCTCACCCATCAAGCAGCCAATTTAAAAACAAAGAAAACAATTGGCTAACACCTTACCGCCACAAGAAAATTCCTTGTCATGGGTAGCTTGGAAGTGTCACTACCAAAGCACTTCGACTGTTTTTAGCTAGTGAAGGTTGTTAATGGTTGCAATTCTGAGGCTTGCTGAATAATACACTATGCATTTGTTCTTGCTAAAAACCATGTTGCGAGACATTTCAATGTGGCAGGGATAATAATACACGGAAGAACTCAAAGAGCAGAGGGTATTTCTGAGCTCAAGCCCATTGCCTATAAACACTGGAGTTGCTATATGGGGAACCTTCAATGGTCTGGCAATGTAGACGAATACCACTCACCAAAGTGATGCTGCTTGTTCACCCTCCGCAATATAGGGCACACGGGCAGAAACATGCAGTAAACCTCAAAAATTGGAAATCAGTTTATTAAAATTTCAGTCCCTTCAAAACCCCAGTCCAATCAAAAAGTTTTGGTGGCGAGAAAAGTCACCGCGGTAATTTCACCACATAATCAGAGAAGCCGGCATGTCACTGATTGTATAATTCGTAGACATTTGTAGCGGCTTCCAGGACTACAGGAGCAGGTGAATGCTGTGCTAATTCAATGCCACCACTCCCCTATCATGAAGTCATTCAAAGACTTTCTATGGTCCCAAAATTTTGAATGCAAATTAAACAGAACAAGTTGAGCAGCCAGTACACCACTGACTAGCTAATGTGTCGAGTTTGTTTGTGGCTTCCGAGATTACAGACACAGGCAAATACTATGCCAGTTATCTGCCGCTGTTCATCTTCAAACTCAGACTCTTGGAGACCCTGAAACTTACCATACAAGTTTTACCTGAGAATTTGAGTATGAGCGCAATCACCGTGTGGTAAATGCTATAGTGCAAAACATGGACAAAGGTAGACTTAAAGGTGTTTTTAACTATGAAGCTAAGAAGTCCGTGTCCAAAAGCACAGTACTTTGAGCATCATTTCCCACACTGAATTCTTCAAAGCTCCAAGCTCTTCCGAGCTTTCAGTACTAGCCAATATGCATGCTGTTTGATACTGGGAGAGGTAGAGAGCACAAAAAAAGAAACTCCTCAAACAAGCACTCACCAATGAGATTGTCCAACAGATATGCCAGAAGCTTGGCAGTCCCATTAGGTTCACTGTACATGCAGAGCAGTTCTGGGGACAATGGGTTCCCTTTGAGTCCTGCAGCAAAACAGAACAAACTAATATAGTACACAATCACAGAGGAATACATTTTAAAAATTTTCACCAATAAACTTGCTGAGGTTTTCTCCAAACTTTTATACGTACATCTCAATGCAAGGAAAACTAATCTGCAAACAAAAAAAAATGTTGCATTCAGCGATGGCCTCTCAACACAGCAATGTTTGTGCAGTGTAGCATGAAACAGGGCTTGTCTAAAGGGTCATACGCTGCTTGAAAAATGCACAGCTTCTTGAGAGGGTCTCAGTTCACCCATAGCTGGTAACTAGAAAACGTACAAAAGGGAAGTAGCAGAGAGTTTCATCTTGTTACTCTGTTTTCAAGGCCAAAAAAGGATATGCACTACCAAAGGTAACAAACGAAAAACTAACAAGACAACTGAAATGCAAATAGCAAAATAACAAGAACTTAGCTCAGAATAATTACCTGCATGACTAAACTAATCATCACTTCAAAAGGATGACAAGTGAACTTTGACAGTGCCAATAAACCATGTCTGTATTCTTTCAGTTATTATTTTTGCTTGTGTGGTTGCATCTTAATAGTCCTGTTTGCCTCTCATTTGTCCCTGACTGCATACAAACAATGTTTCACTAGCAGCGAATTTACTTCACAGGTCAGGCAATACTCAGCTTATGGAAGCCACTAAGCTAGGCAAAGCTGCGCAGCTTTCCTTTGTGGCCAAACGGCTGCACTTAAAGGAGCATAGACACCTAATTTTGGTGGCATGCTTTCTTCTCTACAATGATGTGGAAGGCACTACTACGCATGAATCACCATGTGATATTTGCCTAAGACCGCTAAATAATTTATAATCGATTTTTTTCTGTCTTGCTGTTTCGGTTTCAACAGCCGCACGATCGTTGTGATGTCAAAAAATGCTTTTGTGTCATGGGAGGCATCAAAAAACGTCCATATAATCGCTGCTTCATTATTTTAATTTACTGCAGTGCTGGAGCCACCCTTTCTCAAGAGCCGGAATGACAACGAATGTGGAAGCAGCGATAATATGGACGTTTTTCATGTCTCACGTGACCTGTAAGTACACGCTGACGTCTCAGTCCTCATTCGGCTCTTGAAAACAAAACCGAAACAGAACGAGAAAGAAATGCGATTATAAATTATTTAGCAGTCGTAGGAGGAAGCCAGGTGGTAATCCACGTATAACAATGCCTTACGCATCATTACAAACAAGAAAAAAAACGCACCCAAAATTTAGGTGTCTATACTCCTTTAAGTGCATGCTAATGGTAGATACTCTCTCATTTGTAACCTGCTCATACATTGACCTTAGGACAAAAAATTGATTGTAAATGTATGTACAAACAAACATGCACTCACAGCCCCTTCATGCTAACCCTCTTTCCATACCTTTCTCCACTGGCTCTCATCTCAGGTACTACTCATTGTATTCTAAGAAAAAGTCAAGAGCTTTGCTGGCAAAATGAGTGTCTCCAAGTGCACTATATCAGCTGCTTAGTACAATACATGGATTATTACTACCATTCTACAAATGCTTGTTTTCCACTTTACTGGAGTGGGTTGTGTACAATATTATGCCACTATTCCGTCATGTCTGGTAAAACCAATATGATCAAAATAAACAACTGTGCTATGAAATGTGTTTAATATGAAACCATAGATGTGTGCATGACTGTTTTTCAACTTTTTGCCTTACCAAATGGCATTCAATCAAAGAAATTACCAATGAAAAAAAAAAACAATTTAAACGGCAACAGAAAGCGTCCTCCCCTGATCATGATTATGCACATCTTGGAAATTTGTTTTCCTTTTAATGTTCCCTCTCTCTTGTACATATCATTTCTGAATATTTTAAAATTTGCCACAGGCCTCATATTAGCACTACTTAATTTGCACTACTGGAGAGGGCTGCGTGCCCCAGCTCTCTCCATCCTGGAAAGTGCTAAACTATCCACAGAACGGTTCCAGCTCGTGTGGGTGCCAGCACATACCTCCCATCCAGGGAACACGGCAGCTCATGAATATGCCCGAGGATTCGTTGACCGGGCACAGAGCGACTAGTGCCCCTGGCTCAAGAGGGAGCGCCTAGTAACCTACCATGAAATCACCATTATTGAAAGGATAGACTCAAATACCCACCCCCGCACAAATCCCTCACTAAAGCAGAGCAGGTGACCTGGTGGCAACTTCAAACGGGTACATTTCCAAATCCTTATAGCTACTCCCTAATGTATCCCGCAGAATACAATTCCCGCTGCACTCTCTGCAATCACTCTAAAGCAAACCTCAATCACATCCTATTCAAGTGCCCAGAGGACCAACCACCTCTGAGTTCCCAAATCTCAAACCAGAGTCAGTGGGAGACTACACTGCTCAGCCCTGACCTGGAGGTCGCAATGAAGCATGGACTTCAAGCCACCTAGTGCCGTTGAAAGGGCCCATGTGATGTCCAAACCTTATGCCTAACCCTTACCCCTTCCCTCTTTGTCATATGACAAGTGAAAGCTTGTTCTTCCTCCTCCTTATTCAGTCGGTTAAAAGTGCTTTATACTCGTGATCAGCCTTACTTTATTCACTTAACACAATGAAACCTTAGTCCTAGTAAAGGAGACAAGTACGTTGAGAAGTACCTGTCATTGACACTTTGGCATTTTGGTATCAATTTCCAACTTATGACCTAAACTGCTCTTAAGTTTTGCAACTATGTGCATGTTGTTTACAATAATAACAACTCAGAAATGGTGATAAATAAATAATAAAAACATTTCTAAAGCAGAGCACAAGCTTTCACCTTCCAGTCAGTCTGACACAAAAGCAAGATCCTGTGCTACACATCTCACCACAGCCATGAAATGCACATGAGACTGTAAACGCTTCATGGCACATGATAAAATTATGAAGGCTGTGCACACCAACTCAATATCATAATATCTCAAGAGCCACGGTTCAGATGGGAATATCAGAAGCTTGTTTTTTCATGCAACCTTTGTTCAGAGAATCATGAAAACTATTAATGTAAAATAAGTCTGTATAAATAAATACCCTCCTAGTATCCCTCCCTGTCAATCAATGACAACAAAACGCAATTTGCAACATAGAGTTTGACAAGTCAAACTAATGTTAATAGCACACTAAATGCCCAGACTTGCCTTCGAATTGCTGATAATTGTTCCACATTCAGTTGATAAATTTAGTTGATAAACACCACACACAGAACTGGCTTTAAAAGTGCCAGTCATTTCAACACTTTCAGTCAATACATTCTCTAATTCTTTCTACAAGGCACAAAAGGCCATTTATGATCCATAAACAGTGAGTTGAGTTTCAATACATAATGCAATCAGCTGAGCGAGAAACTAAAGGAAACAAAAGAATATTCAGCAGTCGATTTTGATAGTGCACATAAACTTAGAGAAAAACCCAATGCATGCAAACAACAGAGTAAAAAGTTATGAATGTGCCTTAATGGTGAGCTCAAGTATGTTAGGGCTGTCCCATTGAAACAGACTTTACGTAACAGTGCCATGGTTCTTTCTAGATCCATCGTCTCTTTGCAGTTTTCCGCGCTTGTGGTGTCTTTTCTTTCTATGACCGCCGTCTCTTTGCACTGTTTTCAGCACTTGTTGTGGCTGTTCTTTCTATGACTGCTGTCTCTTTGTGCTGTTTCCAGCAATTGTGGTGTCTGTTCTTTCTATAACCATTTCTTTGTGCTGTTTTCAGCATTTGTGGTGTCTGTTCTTTCTATGAATGCCGTCTCTGCGTTGTTTTGAGCATTTGCGGTGTCTGTTCTTTCTATGACCGCCGTCTCTTTGTGCTGTTTTCAACATTTGTGGTGTCTGTTCTTTCTGTGAATGCCGTCTCTTTGCGTTATTTTGAGCATTTGCGGTGTCTGTTCTTTCTATGACCGCCGTCTCTTTGCGCTGTTTTCAGCACTTGTGGTGTCTGTTCTTTCTAGGTCCGTCATCTCTTGGTGCTTTTTTTTCCAACATGCTGTATCAACTAGCTCAAATGTCTGTATTATTTCAGTTCAAAAAACTTAGTGCTGATAGTAGTGCTGTATTCCAAGAATCAGACTGATATTGTTGGAAAGTGTAGTGCACTGCTTTTCTGCATGAAAGCAAAGTTAACTCAATAGGTTGGGCCACGGATGCGTCCAGACAGACCCAGAGCAGTTTTACAATTTTTGATGGCAGAAGGCGGGAATGGTGCCAACATATACCACCGTGTGGAAAGATGTGTATAGAAATGCCATACAGTGCTGTGTTTCAATAGAGCAGCGAGTCTTATCATGGACGCACCAGCATATAGGACATGCAGTGACAAGGTCAAGCCTATGTGGTAACTACATATCAATTGCTGTAATGGGCACCCCTACAAGGCAGAATTGCCAAATGACTATCTGCAAGATAGGGGACAGGCTGGCCCAGAGCAAAAGAACTGCTCACACTAATTTCTATCAACATTTCAGATACAGAATGGTTTCCATGCTACTGATCCAAAAGCATCTCAGTGAAAAGAAGATCATAAGGAGATGTCTGCATACAGCATCAACTGCAGTACCACAGAGAGGGACCCGGATTTTTTTTTTTTTTTTTTTTTCAAATAGTGGCCAGCAATGAAACCCAGCAACACCACTTTGAGCCGGCCACAAAAACAACCACGAAGTGGTGATGTTTTGCCTCTCCTTGTCTGATAAAAGTAGCTTGTTCTTCCACACAAGCTGGAAGTGATGCCGATGTGCATCTCTGACAAGAACAGACCTTAGCCATTGGAATAATCAGAGGTGGGAAGTGTATTTAGTGAACCACATAGAGTAAATGTGCGATAATTTAAACATGGATAATTTGCACTTTCGGTTAATTCAAACAAATGTTAAAATATTTGGCTGGCCGCTATATTTCCAATAAATTTTAATCATGCTGCGGTTTTGCTTAATTGTAGCTTTTTGTATAGCTCCAAGGCTCCGGTTAGTGGCGCCATGTCAGCTGAAGATTCATCAGTTGTACCTGCAAGCAATCCTTCAGCTATCCCTCTTCAAGCCTGAACTGACAACTTGCAAAACTTCAAATGCCCTCAACAATTAAACAACCAAAATCCCTCATTGCCCAGATGGCAATCACATTCTTCTTCAAAAAGGGAGTGGGGGGGATTCCCTTTATCTGCATGAGAGGGAAGTTGTTGAAAGGACACAATAGAGCAGGGGTGTTTATGCCAGGAGTGGGCCAAGACAGGTTCTCGTCATGGGAATGCATCATTGTAACCGTTCAACAACTTCCCTTCACACTATCTCTAAAGCTGGTAGTGACCATCTGAGCTTCAGGCTCTGCAGTTTAGGTGAGTCCCCCTCATCCTTTCGAAAATGAATACAATGGAGGGCGACTGACTCATCTCTCCTTGGTCTAACTCCTTCAGTCAGCAGAGCAGGGAGTGAAAACGCGGTCTGTGAATGAGGATTTTTGGTTGGAAAACATCCTCCTGTATGTCAGCTTTCCTGCAGGTTTGCATGTTGTCCAATGTGTGGCACACTGCTGCATGCACAAGCTCTACCAAGCTGCGTGCACAAGCTCATGGCAGGCATGATGACCCGGGAGCCCCCCTCACCATGCAGTTTTGTTTTCCCGAGATTTGCTACCAGTCTTGCCATTGGGCAGAAGAAAAGTAGATAAAAACAAAAGTGAAAAGTAGCAAAAAGTAGCCAATCCTCTTATTTCAGTGCAAAATTTGTGACCATAATTATATAATACAATAAAAAACCTAATCACTAAGACTTCCACCAATCTGTTTACACTACATGGTGTACAGCAATATTTGTCTACACAGCAACAAATACAGTCCTTAGCTCACAGTGACCCTTGTTTGCATTCTCTTTGCTCTTAGACACAACAAACTTTCACAATTCCTTTTGCGCAGAAAAAATTATTAGCAATTCTGGGACGCATTTCGACATTACAATAGTTTTATTTTACAACTGTCAATAATGACTGTTACAAGAGAGACTGTTCCAAGAGGCATTAAAAAATTCAGACAGATTGACAAGGAACAAAATAAGTACATTTACAGTAATTTCAGCGTAAGCGACCTACACCTAGGCTCGAGAACTAATCTGCAATGGAGGTCACATTTTTGCTTCTGGCCTTTTTGCATATGTTAGTGGAAATCATTTCTCACATTCCTGCTTTCCCATGGCGAATGCTATACTGAGAGTACAGAGTGAGCAAGTGAAGTGCTTTGAACAATGGATCGTTTCGTTCCTTTGAAATCATAATCATGATAGTGCTCATTGCTTGTGGGAACGTGTCCTCTATTTTAATCGAAGCTGTGTTCTACTCCAAAGGCACTACACCAGTAATCGCACTTGATGAAAATGTGTGCCTATTTTGTTGACTCAATCAGCTTGTACTGCACCGCATATTGAGCCTTAGGTTGTGAGCAGTCTGTAGTCGGGTAGACAGGATCATAGAATACACTTTGTAATATCAACCAATTTTGAACTTCTGCGCTGGCTTCTGTCAGATGCCAACATCACCGGCAATTATGACAGCCAAAATGATTGCAGTTTTTCAGGCTATATTAATTTCAAATGTCAAAATTTATGCAAAACTTCTGAGCATTTTTTTTAAGCACAGCAGCCTTAGCCGTGTGCCTCCCTTTTTCGTTAACATTGATTCCACTCTCTTCGCAAATTGAGATGATAGATCAGGTCAGGCATCAAAGTTAAGCGGCAGAATGCTTTCCCTATGCCATTTCCAGTTTATAAAATATTGTAGGCAAGAGCCTAAAGCAACAAATGCATATTCCAGTTGAGATTTTGCGAATAAATTACATGGAAACAACTTAATGAGACATGAGCATACAATTTATTTTGAAAGAATCAAAGCTTCCTTAAAACAAACGTGCAAATCTTATTTATCCAATGGTAGGGGCTCTTTATTGGCAACTAAAGCATTGCTTATCACCTAATAATCACACATTAGACACCTCTAAGCCATAACCATATGGCCTGCAGAAGTCTGCACACCATCCCAGGGTTTGCCCCTGCCCAGTATCCAATCTTAAGCCTTGTACAATCATGGTCGTTCTCATGATCCAATCACAACTCTTGCAAGCAGCTTTTTTTCAGCCAGGGCAAAAACGAAACATACAAGCTGTATGTAGGGTCACTCGTATGATTTTGATGGTTTTTCCAGTGACTAGGACGGCCTAGCCGCGAACGCTGCTTGCGTTTAGGAGTTCTAGAAAGCCATATTCTTCGCGGGACGACGAAAACAACGTGCTTCGTCAGGGGTATGGAAAGACACACTGAGGCCCGGAAATAAAAATTGGTTTCGAGGAAAGGGCGGAGTAACTGATTTCTTGGTGGACACCAAACCGCGCCATGTGGGAATGGCTGAAGGAGAGAGTGAAAGAAGAACAGAAAGCGGCACCGTAGTGGAGAGCTCCGGAAGAGCTTCGAGCACCTGGGAATCAGCAGACAACGCACAGAACATGGGTGCATTTTGCGTTTCGCCTCCATCGAAACGCGGCCGCCAAGGACTGATGTGCGAGTCCCAGATGTTCGCTCTAAAAGAACCTATGAGGTCCACAAAGAGTACAGATTATTTCCTAAAGTTTCTGCTATGCAGCGCGCAGTACTGGAGAAGAACGGCGGAGTGCTAACCCTTACTTAGCAAAGAAATGGAAATTACAACAAAATACACATAAAA
Organism: Amblyomma americanum; assembly: GCF_052857255.1. Lineage (NCBI taxonomy): Eukaryota > Metazoa > Arthropoda > Arachnida > Ixodida > Ixodidae > Amblyomma > Amblyomma americanum. The sequence continues at coordinate 295,331,045 of NC_135497.1, read as the reverse complement.
AAAGTGCGTGCCAGGGCATGGGAAGTGCTTTACGTAGACCTTTGTCACTGCTGTTGTGTTTGTTTGCAAAACCATCCATGCAATCCGGCAATGCTCACAGCCTAATGCATATTCAGCTACAACTTGCATGTCGCCAAGGTGCGACAACTTAGCTCCGAGGCATGCACTTTTCACTATGCTTTTCATGCGTGTCTTCATGTACCAATGAAATGCCGCCAACCGTAGAAGCAGACGAGTTCAACCTCTCAGCCTCCTCTCCTTTCAACCCCGCGCCCGCTGGCGCACTCGCACTACGCGGAGTACCCGGGGTCAGACCCGGCCGCGGCGGCCGCGTTTCGATGGAGACGAAACCCAAGAAGCGCCCCAAGAAGCGCCCGTGTACTATGCGATGTTGGAGCACACGTAATCGCAGGTTATCAAAATTATTCCACTATGGCGCCTCTCTTTCATTCCCGCCTTCCTCCCTTCCCTCACAGCGCGGTTGAGGTGTCCACCGAGAAGCGAGACAGTTACTGAGCCTTTCGTTTCCTCAAAAACCAATTTTCAAACTTAATTTTCTACGCCGAGCTAGTGCTATGGAGCGGCTTTACGCCTCAGAGCAGTGGGTGTGAAATAAGTGCAGAAAGCCTCGCACACACTGAACTTTGAAGAAAACAAAATATCAAAGTTCAGAACAAATTAAAAAAAATCTTTGCGATTTTGATTTCAGTGCAAAACTTTAAACTGCATTAACGAGTTCATCAAATAATTTTAATGGGTAATCAAAATGACCACTCTGCAGACTGTTCAACACTGTTCTAGTATCGCATGTGGCAAAGTTTCGTTCGTTTTCGCCTCTTGGCATGCTTTGTGAAACTTAGGCAAAGGAGTGCCCAAGTGCGGCATCAATAGTAGCTGTGAATACGACAAAGACTGTAACTGATCTGTAGCAGGTTCACTGGTGGAAAATGAATGCTAATTGAGATTGAGTGCACACTGTTGCCCATAATCGCCCCGCCATCGCTGTCTGTGGATTGTGCCGAACTGTGAGATATTTGAATAGTTTTTTCCAAACAAACTCAATTAAAAATGGTACTTCAATTTTTGGCTCGTCTTACCCAGTACAGTCGAACCTTAACAAAATGGAACAGTTTATGATGAAGGAATGAAGATTCCCCTTGGAAGCTGGGTCAACACGGGCTATAACGAAGTAATCGCCGGGCTCCTTCAACTTCGTTATAACAAGGTTCGACTGTACGACCGCATATTAAGGCGAGAGCTGTACTTGAGGGCTCCCTGAACCGTTGATGGAAGCCAAATTAGTAACAGTGGGTGGAATTTTAGCTATTGCTGTGGCATATTAAAATTTTCTTAAATTTAAATTAAAATGCAAATTGAAATATAACATTTGAATTCTTAAATATTAAATTTAAATCACAGTTTATATTTAATTGAAATTAAGGTGTAAATTAGAATTTATATTTCAATTATATATACATTTAGTTTACATTTGTATGTAAAAGTTAGGAATTTAAAATTACAAGTAGAAAAATTTCAACTGCCTTAACCAGTCGAATGAATTTTAACGTTTCAGTAACAAAAACTTTTTTTGGAGAGGGTTCCTTTTCGAGAAATACAATGAAAGGAACTGGTGCATCTCTCCTAGTGCTAACTGCGGGCAGAGCAAGGAGTGCAAACGAGTCTGAGCATGAGTTTTTAACATCAGTTTTATAAGCGAGCAAATGTTAAAGCCACTGCGAGCTCCTACATGCTACAGTTGCACCTTTTCCTTAAAAATTGGACTGTTTCGGAGACAACTTGACAGACCTCCTCTCTAGTAACTCTTAGTAGAGGGGAGCATCCTTTGCTGCTGTCAGCATGGCTGATGTCTGAAGCAGGATTGGTTGCATGTGATTGCTTCTACACACGCTGTCCCCTCTTCTATAGGACACTCAAGGTCTGTGGGCACAACATAGTGTAGAGTGCACTCTTCAACACAGCTAGGGCATTATCAGCCACAACTTTTAAATGGCAACTCAAGTTCGGTTGAACAGCGCTCGCGCTAGTGCCATAAGAGCCTCCTGTTCACTTTACTTTGGGAACAATGTCTTGATGAGCGTATGAAGTATCGCAATCCGTGCTTGGTCCCAACATTGAAGAAATGCTTCCTTCTACTGAGTTGTTATTGTAGACCTCTTAAACCTGCATGCAAAATTCGTTTGCTTTAATTGTTCACTGTAATTCAAGTTAATGTGTCAACATCAGTACAGCTTCAGTTCAAATTCAGCTCCTAGTGGAGTTTCGTTATTGAGAGGTGCCAGAGTTTAACCTTGAATACTCATTGAGAACCTGAAAGCCAAGAACAGGATGCCACAGCAAGCATTTATCAGCTACTGTGGAATATGTAAACTCGGCATAAAAAGATCCTTGCACAAGAAGCCAAAGATGCTGGGACAATCCTTTTGTAAAAGGTACTGGCATGTACTCTTTAGGAGTAGACACCACTCTCCTTGGATTATGGGAGACATTACTGTCTTATACAAGCAGCAGGAACAGCTGTTCTGGCATGCCCAAGAACTCTATTGCCGGCACACCTTCTTGCTGCCAAAGAGCACCAGTGCACCTTGAAGAAACGAATTCGAGAAGCTCATCGAGCGTTTGTGGAAGGCAGTGCTGCTTCAGCAGCAAAGAAACCCAAGCTTTTCTGGACATACGTCAACTTTCAATGGAAATAATCTCAGTGCCCCTCCTTTCGCATTAATGGTGAGACAGTATGCTCTCCTGGTCGCATCTCTGAAGCATTTAATAGCCATTTTTCTTCAATTTGTACTGACCATCCCATACCTGGGCCTGATCAGCCATCGTTTCCTGCAGAGCCCTTCCCAAGACAAGTGCCTACGCTGTCCTCTCTCGCCATAACTACCGACGTTATAGAAGCTTGTTCCCACATCCGACCACTCCAGAGCCCTGGCCCTGATGGCATTCATTCCCTGCTCCCTCAACGTACAGCCTCTTATATGGCACCTATACTATGCCGCAAGTTTCGGCACATTACCGACTCGGCAGTGGTTCCTTCTGCCGGGAAGGTAGCTCGCATCACACCAGTCTACAAAGGACATGGGGCTCGTCCTGACCTCTTGTCCTCTTACCGCCAAGCTGCGGCTACATCTATCATGTGCCAGCACCTTTGAAAGGATCCTGTGCACCAAAATATGTACCCACCTAAAAGATAACAGCCTTTCGTCCCCTGCCCAACATAAATTTCGCCGGCAGCGCAGCTGTGAAACTGCTCTTGGTGTACTGGTCCACACATTCAGTGCTCACCTTGACAACTAGATGCCTTGCGAACTTGTTCAATTAGATTTTTCGCATGCTTTTGATCACCTCCCTCACCATGGACTCTTTTCCAGCACTACAGCCAAAGGTCTCTCTATAAATGTTCTCTCTTGGCTGGATTCAACTGTCAGTGGCAGCACTCAGCACTTCGTATTACGAGGAGCCACTTCCACGTCTAGCGCCATTCTGTCCGGTGTACCTTAAGGAAGTGTTCTTAGCCCTATTCTTTTCTCAATCTTCACCAACAGTATCACTGGCAATCTGAAATGGCTCTCAATTGTTTACGCTGAGACATTCCATTGCTGCAGCCAGTTCACAGCTTAGCTGATTATTCGGCTCTTCAAATCGACCTAATTGATTCTGCTTTCGTTGTTAGCAACTGAGATGAAATGAGCGCTTCAGCAGAACTAGATGGAAACACCTGTAGCTCCTGGGCACAGCACCACCAGCTGCCCATAAACATTAGCAAGCCTTCTACACTGACCTTCTCAACCATGCGCCACCCTCGCCACATGCCACCAATGTTGACCCTGGGAAGCCAGCCCCTTCCTTGCATTACCACCACGACAGTCCTTGGCATTGAGCTGGATGCACGCTTGTCCTTTTCATCTCATGTACACCACACACTTGCCCAATCCAGGCGCATGCTGGGCAGCTTACGGCAGACATGCCTCCAGCGCATTCTGGAGCCTTTACACTGCCCTTGTATTTCCCATCCTTGAGTACTGCTGTGCAGTATCGCTACCCAACTCTGCTTCACATTGTATCAGCCTTGCCAGTGTCAAACGTCGTGCTGCATATACATTCCATCAATGCAGTACTCCACATAAAAAATGCACAGATCTCATCTGTGACCTTTCTCTTGCGCAGTAGCTACAAGTGCGCGCCATTGCTCGGCCACTTTATAAACAGAGGGTGTGAGGCGCTCGTTCTTTAGATGAACGATGGGAGAAGAAGCGGAAAGTCCATGTGTATACTGCGACCAACATCAATGGTGACTGTGCGAAGGCACGTCGACGGATCCAGAAGTTGTGGCATGGTATAAGGCGAGTCGACAGCGAGCCCAAGAAGGCAGGAATGCCAAGCGTTGTCGAGAACCTGTTTCCCCTTCCATTTCGACGCTGCCCATCTTCACCATCGTGCATCAGGACAGCACCGGCTGTGCGAGGAGGAGTCTCCCTCATGGGGGGAGCGAAAACAGCGACGGGAGCGCCACCTCGGAGGTTACGCGAAATTCCGCGAAATCAGATAGGGTCTCTGCGGGATCCAGCCAGCATCACGAGCGGTTGCAGCCGCATGGAGATCCATCGTGCCTTGCCACTGGACTTCTGGTTCCAGCCAGCGAAGCGAGCACAGCAAACGCGCGCTCTCGTCACCTTCCCCAGCAAATGCTCGGGGATGGCTTTGCCCCAAGAATGCGGCGCGCACGGGAAAACCCGGCCGCCATTGTCGGCGCATACAAATGTGCGCCGCCGATACCTCCGAAGTAGCGCCCCCAGCTGCCCCAGTCGGTAAGTCGGAAGTCCTTCTTATGTAGCCTTCTATTTCCGAGGAATGCCTCGTTGATGTTTTGTAGCTAGCCGGCCCGCTCTGTGTATTAATTGCAAGTGTAATAAATAGCATATGAGTGTTAACGCTGTGTCGTCCTTCTCCCTTTGTTCCCTTGAGCATGAACCCATCCGTGGTTAGCGAGCGAGAACGCTGCATCCACGGTGTGGGAGTGTGGGGGGCGGAAGGCTGACCTCCCATATTTCCTCAATGGCCCGGCTAGCTCAGTCGGTAGAGCATGAGACTCTTAATCTCAGGGTCGTGGGTTCGTGCCCCACGTTGGGCACCATTAGCAATTTTTTTGCCGCCTGACTGCACCAGGCCAGCGAACGCCGATTGAAAGGCCACAGCCCAACTGCAGAACCGCTTCTGGCACACACTGTACTTCACAAATCTTCCTGGCTCCTCTGTGCCATCTTTCTGTGGTGACGTTTGCCTGCCATCATTGCCAGGTCCTTCCTCCCTCATGCTTCTGATGTTCCATATATTGTGAAGGCTGCAAAACGGCTATATAAGTCATAACTTCCTCTCGCTCCTCATATCCCACATGTTACCATCCTGTACATCTTGGATCCCAGGTAAGGGTCAGTAAGCCTTCGTGGTATGGGCAGTATTGCCTTTTGCTACTCATGCATGCCTGGGCCATCCACAAGGAATACTAAATAAAATTATTATTATTATTATTATTATTACTATTATTATTAAAAGAAAGGAGCCTACCTAGAAAGCTTTTTTGAGTGAGCAGTGAAGCATTGTTTCGTTACCCCCAGCTGCTCGAAATGTCCAGGAAACTGCAATTGTTGCACAGCTCCCGTTCGTAGGGGCATCCAGAAAATTTGTAGAAATGTGCTCCCGGGGAGTTTTTGGGGAGTTTTTGCGACTGTTTGAACACCCCACAACAAAGCAGCTGTTTTCTGACATCGTTCAGACCTTGCATGCAGCAGAGCTCTGAATGATCATGATTATCATTTCATTCAGAACACGCTCAACTACATTTGAATGCATGGAGAATGAGCAATGGCAGCCCCGAAACAGCTTCACGTTGTGAATGATGGGCAGTGCGATCATCATAATGCTCTGGGCTAAAAGCTCAGTTTTTCTTGAAAGCGATCTTTTTGTTGTTAAAATGTCGTAGTCTATCAATAAGTGCCAACTTCAATTTGTCCTCAGTGTCCCTTCAATAAGGTCTTTTTCACAAAATGTTTGGAGGTGCCTACCACAAGACAGTCCTGGCACCACTTGATGATCGCACTGAGGCTAGTCCAAATAACATTCTTGGTCCAGAATGAAGATTATATTTTAAATTTTGAAGTAATGTACAGTCTGCAAATAATCTGATATTGCTGCATGTATATCGCTGCATGTATGTCACTGCATCTATATCACTATAACACAAAATGGGAACAAAACAGGACTGAAGGTGCCTTCCTAGAATATCTCGGAGGACAATGCAAGACTCACAGGGCAGGCCCAGAGTGTGGCTTTGCGTGACGTCAGTGACGACGACTTTCTTGGCAAGTGAGCCGCACGTGCACTGTGCTGAGGGTGCAGCGTGACAGTGCAAGTATTGATTCCATTGACACACCTCAGGTATTAATGACTTCCAATTTACCAACGAAATGCCACCGCGAGAAAGGCCTCATCAGGGAGATTTTTGGACAAGCACAACACATCACGCTTCAATATTAGTATGAAGATTAAGGCAGATTTATAAATGAAAGGCAAAGCGATTGTTACAAGCAAGAGGGATGGGGGAAAGGGGCAAAAGCACAGCAAAGTGACAATGAGTGTGCGAGTGCAGCTAGAACACTTGTGCTACAAGCTATTGAAAGCCTTCAGTAGAATTTTTTATGCTGTTTATCATGTTAACATACATGTGCAAGCAGCATATCTTGTTAAGCAACATAACTGCAAGTTTGACCACGACTGAACATTGCTGAGTGCTCAAACTAGATTTTTAATGCAAACAGGAACTATCTGTTTTATCTGCATTAAGTCTGGTGAGGTGCTCCGACCATACGTGAGTCCGCTGATATGCAACGGCCTCAGTGTGAATGAAGTTTCTATGCCATAGCCACAAGCATTTTTGCTGCTGTTAGCTACTTGTAGTATTTTTCCCAGTTGGAGGCATTTAACTAAAAAAAGAAACTGAAATCTGGTAAACCTATTGTGCTCTGTTCCACTTCATAGCTGCCTCTGCGTATTACAGAAACATTGATTGGCACAGTAACCAAACTCAGCAGCATTTGCAGATCAATTTCGGGAAACCGAACTCCTCCCTGAGAAATATGCTTTCTTTGTAGCATTCCCACATGAAATCTGAGCAAACGTGCTCTCGGAGTCTGGGACCGGTTCTGGCATCAAAAGAGAATAAACCTATTTTTTGCTAAGTACATTGTCACTGGGAAAAGAGTGGTAATTAAGGCACTCCCATTTGTCATCTGTGAACGAATCGCGCATCCAACAACATGATACCAGTCAACACAATCAATTGAGCGAACACAAACTGCGAGCGGAGTCTGACCCCATGAAACCTGTTCTCCGCCAGGCTAGGCGGTCCGTTGTCTGCTCCATGTCAGACTGTGCCAAGCCTGACGACATCATGCGCGGGGCTGGCCATAAAACGACTGTCTGACAGTGGGAATTGGGAGGGCAGAGGCTTCCTTTAAAATTCTTTTGACGGAAAACTAAATTGTTCTCAAGTGCGTCGTTTGGCACACACATTCTTGACTTCTAGAAGAACTTACAGGGAGTTGCACTTAAGGCGCACTTTCCCTCAGCGCTCGTATCACATGGTGAGGCTTGCATAACAGCCATAATCGCCACAGGACCTAGAGTGACTGTTTCTGCCAATCTGCCGGCCTGCCAAAGCAATAGCCAATTGATGGAAATGAAAGTGCCCGGGAAGTATGAAAAACAGTCAGTGCAGCTACTGTGCACATGTCCCACTTGCTCCAAGTGTAGCAAACGGACAACGGTGAACCCATGTACCATATTTTTGCATGCTGAATACTAGCGAATTATCAAACAAAACACTAAGCGTGTTTTAGTCTTTCATTAATAGGCTTCATTGGTGTTAAGTGCAGGTGTACAGTACGACGCAGCCCATTTAGGTGTCCATCAGTCAACTGCCTCATAACACTTCTTGAAGCAATTTTCAATTCTAACGCAAGTTATCAAACGTCAAGAAGACTGAGGTACGCATATGTACCACATTTGAAAACTTTTTATGAAGTAATTGGTAAAAATGTGTACCCCTTTCTTCTACAAAACCAGCAGTAAAAGTGACATCATTCAATTTCTAGAGTCATTCTGAGTGCAATTTTACCATATGTATGCCTGTGAGACATAATGTACAAAGGGTTAAGAAGTGTCATACTATAAACGGCTGACCTGTTGCTGTCAGTGTCAGCCAAGCTAAACTATGGTTCACATGCTTCAGCCAGTTTATACAGGAGTTGAAAACTACTATTGGTGTGCATTCACCAGTACCTACAGCATCCTGCTTTGAATCCTGCTTCCAAGTCAATTCCTCATGTGCCTACTCCTGTGGCTTGTGAGCAATGGCTGCTTTCAGTTGCGGTGTGTATGAAGACCACTGGCACAGATATCCGCACACTTGTCTAGAGCGGTCCTACTGCATTGCCTGCAGCGTTTCAACGACACCTCATTGGCATCTGGGTTCGAGGTAGCTTGTCTCTGAGCATGCACTGTTGTGAAATGTGAGACTCGAATCGTGCGACGGTGGATATTGTGCAAACAGTGACGACCCGGAGATGCATTTTTTAACAAAAAAGGAAAACTGTATCAACTTTACGGTACAGATACACAAAGAGTGGTCAGGCAGAACACACGACAGAAACGTCTCTCTTCCTTGCTGTTGAAAAGGCCACTGTCTTGCCGAGAGTCCGAGGGGGCCCGGCCGCTTCCAGCTGCACATCGGCCGTTTCGCTGCCCAACTCGCCTCCCGGGCGCCGCCGTCGAAACCCGATCCCGGGCCAGCCACCAGCGCTCCAAAAACTGGGAGTGTCCCTGCACTGCTCCGGTCCCCTATGGCACCCCGTCGCGCACACGAGCGTAGGAAACACACACACACAAAACTCAAAGGAGTGCACACGGGCGACGAGAAACAGACACAAGTAAACGATGCCATTCGTGGAAGACGCACTCCCCCCCCCCTCCAAAAAAAGAATACACAACCTCCCAGCCCCAGCAGTGGCAGCACCACACACACAACTCGAGAGGATAGAGAAGCTGTACCGGCCTTCGCAATATAGGTCCGTTGGGCTGCTTCACAACACACGCTTGGACTTGGTTATCTCTTCCGTGTATCGCTTCCACGATCCTCCCCATCTTCCACATTTGTCGCGGCACCTTTTCCTCACAGATGAGAACCGATTCTCCTACCGAGGTTTGTCAAGCCTGTTGTTTGTCACAAGTGTGCGCCGACCATAGCGTCAAAAGATATTCCTTCCGCCTCCAAAATTGCTGCAGCAGTCTTTTACGGTCCATCCACCTTCGTGTCACAGCCTGCGTTGACGAACTGACATCATGATACGAAGAAGCCAGCGACGTCAGTCTCCCTCCTGTCAGAAAATGTGCTGGAGTACGTAATTCTTTTCCCTATGCTCTTATTGCTTAAGTGCCTGGGAGTGGTTGCCACAAAGGTGTCCATTGCTTTCTTTCCAAGAAAGGGCGAATTTGTAACGGCCATTCTTCATTCTGATGTTTCTTTCAAACTGTCCAACAATCGCTTCCGCTTCCTCGTTAAGCCCTCGGATGTGATCTATAATGCCAATGCTTTCCAAGTCCCAAAAGCCTTTCACAAGTACTTCTGTGCTTTCAAGGACTGTTCCTACACTTAGGACACGGAAATTGGCCATATTGTCAACTGAGGTATGCACTGCTATAGGACCCTGAAACATCCAACCAAAGACCGACCCCAGGGCAACCAAGTCAGCGTTTTGCTAGGAGCATTCAATTTCGCCCGTCATGAATTTCCACAAGTGTTCAGCGCCAATAAGACCAATTCTGGGTACTGCTGGCATTCCTGGCAACAGAAGCCTGTCCGATATGAGCCGTCCTGTCTCTTCTATTGCTCTGACAAAGTCGTTTTCGACAGGCACCTGGACTATGTGTTGCAGATTCAAGGAACCTCAATGGCCTCTATAGTGTATTCCTTGTCACCGCACTGGCTGCGAAGATGCACCTCTACAAGACGACGTTTTTCTGTTGCTGATGTGGCTGTCCCGAATGTACTCAGTTGCAAAGGTCTTTCCACTTTCTTTTAGGCCTAGAAATTTAGAGATGTCCTCACGGACAAAAGAGCGGTTACTGCCCCCATCCACGATGCCTCGAATGTAACCACGTCTACCTTCTCCAACAGCCCAAAGCCAGCAGGTTTGTAGAAGAATTTCATTGTTGATGGAATTCCGGATGCTTGCATGCAAGCTGTTAATATCCAATCTTAGAGTCACCTCTAGTTTCTTCGGCTTCCAGTTTGGGTCGCATACTGATAGCACATGTCTGCCACTACACTTTCCGCATTTCAGTCGGCGGCGGCAGTCTTTTGAACAATGTCCTCTCAACGTACATCGGAAGCAGCGGTTGTCACTTCTAAGTTTGTCCAATCTTTCTTCCCTGTTTATTTCATTATTGCGATCCGTAGCGTTGTGAGTACGTGAGTCGCCGAAAAAGCACTGTTCCCCTGCTTGTGAAGTTGCTTGCAGTACAGTAGACGTCGGCGGGCGAGACAACGATTTCCTTTCGCTTTCCTGTCTGACACGCTTGTTGTCTCTATAGTTGCCAATACTGCTCTTTTCCCGGCTTTCAATTTCGACTGTCAAAAATATCAGAAGTTGTTCCAGCTCACCATCTGAAGAGCTCGTGACAGATGTAGCTTCACTGTTCTGAGTGTCGCTAGCTGAACGCGACCACTCCGGAGTGTTGGCCAGCCGTTTATAATAGCCAACGACGATGTCGGCAGGTAGGGCTTTCAAAAAAATGTCGATCATCATGGCAGAATAAGTGGTCGAGCTCACCTTCAATCCATTCAGTCCGCGCATGTGGCACTGAACGTGATCCACGAGCTTCTGCAGGCCTCGCACGTCGTCCAATGATGTTACGGACGGTAGCCATCTCGGATGGGCAAGGTGCTCCTGGATAATCTGTCAGGTGTCACCAAAGCGCTTGGACAAAATGTTTACTGCATCGCCGTAGCACTCCCCTGTCACCTGTAACCCGGCTATCGATGACGCTGCTGCTCCGCTCAGAGGGCTTCTCAAGTAATAAAAGTTTTATCAACACACTCTGTACATGCTCAGTGACAAGCTAGCTTGAACCTAGAGCTGACACACTGCACTCCTCGAGCACTTCAGACGTGTGCAGAAGTCTGTACCATATACACATTTACAGTAATATCCTTTCAAGTGTGTGATGCTTCACCATCAAGGCGCCCCCTTTTGGCCAGTGGAGGCCAAGGGTTAAAGGCCAAGGGCTTTCTGTGTTCGCTGGTACACATTGTGCCACTGCAAAAGGACAAAGGCACAATGAGCGTGCCATATTTTTGCAGAGATTCCATGTGGTTCGGATTTTACATAACCAGCTTTTGCCGCCAAAGCCGTTGATCTTAATACTATTGGCAGGAATACATGTTGAAGGGGGGGATCATGCAACCAGGGCACACAATGCTCATATGCACATGAGTTGTCAAGCATCATTAGGTTAGTCGCCAATTTTGTGTGCCTCTTTTGTTATAATGAATAATTATGCCTACTGCGATCACAAGAAATTAAGAAAAAGGCATGGAGACTTCTTGTGTCTTGTATCGGCACATTTTCACGTATCAAACTTTTCCGAGGACCCTTTCAAATTCAAAGTATTCGTGTTCAACTGTACTTCATGAGAGTTATGGAAGACAAAATACTAATATTACTGCATGACAACATTGCAGAAGGCTGCACTGAAGCCAAAAATATGATGTCAACTTACTTGCCTCTATCAGTTATCTCAATTGGTGAATTGTACCGACTAGCAGCATGACTGCAAATAAGTGGCTTCTAAACTGAACAGTAAAAACCGGTTACCCACTTCCTTCATTTTATTTTATTAGCTTTATTCACAACTTGACGGTGCACTGAAAATAATGCTGCTTAGTTGGAATTTCAGCACTACAGCTGCACTTCTGTCCTGAGGTCTGTCTTGCCACAGGATCTGAGTGAATTATAACACACCAATGTCACTGTTTAACCAAACTTCAGTGACAACTGCTACATATGATTCGTATCTCAAAAGAAATCTTAGTTGGTCATTTTTTACTGGCACCACACTGCACACTTGGATACTGAACAGACAACTCGTTTGGCTCGGGGGGGTCCAGTTTACATAGTCAGAATGCATTTGAATGCACAGGGTCCGCTTAATGATAGAGCAGAAGTGGGTCAGAAAACAAACATGAGTTCATGATATCTGAGCTGAATTTGAGGGAAAAAGACAAGCATGGACAGGGCATGTAATGCAAAGAGAAGATAACCAATGGTCCCTTGGGATTAACGGAATGGATTCCAAGAGAAGGCAAAGGGAGTAGCAGAGAGATTGAGAAGTTTGCGACAACAAGGTGGCAGCAGCTGGCACAAGGCAGGGTTAATTTGAGGGATATGGTATAGGCCCTTGTCATAGTTTTTCTTGTGGAAGTCGTCCGCAAGTCCATGTGGATCATTAGTCTCATTACAGATTGGTAATGAAGAAAAAAAGCAGCCACAAAAGAACACTTCTGCCCACCTTTTATTTTTGTGTGTAAAAATACTTGTGCTGAGGAAAACTACACTGCTGTAGCCAAGCAAGGTGTTGAATCTGGGCCACAGTGATTGAACCCATTACTGAATTGACAACACTGGGAATGAATGCATGTACACATGTGCATTCATACCTTTCGCGCGATTATTTATGCGCTCCGCTGTCAACGTAGCAAGTGATCTTCAGCAATTTGCGAGATTATTCAGAAAACATTCCTTTAATAAGCATCCTGCAGGGTATTTAGGTTTCGTCGTCTTTGCTGCTGCTCTAGGCAAATTATCAGACTGAGTAAGCTGCTTGATCTGGCGACACCCTATAAGCAGTAATCTAAACAAAGCCCCAGGGTTATCCAGCGATTTCTCAAACTGCGCTAAAAACAGCAAACTTGGCTTGGCCACTCTGAAAGTGGTGGCATCACGTCCTTGGAGGTTCCGGCAAAATTTGCCTCTGCTCAACAATTATGAACTCCTAAAGAGAAGTTCTTCGTACAGTGAACTGTGGAGAGTTGAACTGTTGTTCATTCTGAGCAAAGGGCACGGGAGCATGTTGCAGGGATTCAGCATGAATATGCAATTTACCATGGAAATCTTGAAAGGAACTTCTTGCATACCACAGCAGAGTGTGTGTGATACTGTGGACAGAGCAGACGGCAACCGTTCTGCAGATCACAAAGGAATTGTGGCCATCCGTGGCTTCTTTTTTTGGAAGCTTGAAAGAAGCAGGAAGCCGAAAGTGAAAGAAGCAGATGTATAAAAATGTGTCGAGGTGAAGATGTGGATTTGACAAGCAAAAATTGTTGGAAGCAGTTTTGCCAGTTCAAATGCTTTAGTATCTTCTGTAACAAAACAGAAGCTACTAATGAGCTGACATGGGTGATAGAGACCAGCAGTTTGACTAACACTGTTAAAGAGAAAGCATAACACATTCTCAACATCAATGTTGAGCTGGAAAAAGGAGGAAGCTGAGCTTTTGCAAAAGCTGCAACTGAAGGGCAACTTAGCTGTGTAGTTTCATTGGTAGAAGCATTTGGTGCAGCAAAAGCTGCATTCATGATATGTAAAAAATACTGCTTTGATAAGCTGCTGCAATTGTTCATCCTTAAAAAAAATACTGGTGAGTACTTGAGCAACCTTGAAAGCCCTTGAATTGTGGAGCTCGGAACCAGCATGAACACTGAATGCTGAAACATCCAAAACACAACGAAAAAGCACCACTAACTTCCAGCTTATTACAAATAACAAACATGTATAATGCTTTACCTTGTTTTTCCATGTCCAAACTAGCTTGTATTGTAGACATATACTTCAGCCTTCACAAAGTAGCTCGTAATTGTAGACATATACTTCAACCTTTAAAAACCAGCAGCAACCAGAATTCTGTCCGTAAAATTACCAGGCCTTTACCAGATCAGACTTGACCCTCAAGGAACCCGAGAAAGCTGTCTTGACAATCAGTCACCACTTAACTGAAAAAAAACCTGGCCCCCAGCAACACAGTTCTCATCATTCTTTCATGCGTACTGCTGATAAAGAGCTGCAGTGCCTTACACGGCCAGTCACTCGTGACACCAGTTACTGAAATAATGCTACAGAAAGTGGCACTGGGCTTGAAACATGCTCACTGTAAAGGGTCATTGACAATAACTGCCTTCAATTCTGTAATTCAAATCTGCATCATAACGAAAATCCACAAAATGAGCAATGAAAATACGAGTGTACTTTAATTAGCCACACATTGGTGACAATTTTCTAGAAGTTTATTTTAACCTGGCTTAGTAATAGTTGCCCCTTTTGTTGAATGAAGCTTTCATTCAAAACCAACACAACCCAGTGCTTTCTTTCTTAGCCAATCTAAGTGTAAGGAGGTCACTGTAATTAAGGTCACTTCAAGCCATGAATGCTATTCCACTTGTGGCAGGCTTGACCACCTAAGGCAAAAACTTCAAGTGTACGGCACACGTGAAATGTCTCTCGATAAGCCGGAAAATCCCACTTTAGCACATTTAAGACCATTATGCATAATGTGCAAAAAGATGACCAGGTGAAGTTTAATGTGTTCGCCTGCAATGCACACGAAGCGAAGCACAGAACTGAACAACCACCAAAGGATTCCAAAGTGACTTGTCAAAGATCCTTTTCATGTTTTGAGAACAGCATTCTGAGGACGCCTTAACAAAGTAATTCTTCTTGGTACCAGCGGCCAGTACATCATGTGTGCAAATAATCTGGACAGTCTCAATGGCTCCTCCAAGTATGAAGATTATGCAGATCATCTCACCTAGGGTGTGCAGGCGGAAGAGTCTTCCCAGTTCATAGGGGAGCACTCGCAGGTGGTTGTGGTTCAAATGCAGCTGGCGCAGTGTCACCAGATCACCAAGTTCAGCTGGCAGAGAACGCAGCTTGTTGCAACTCAGATCCAGATGGGTAAGACATACAAGCTGGCCAATGCCTGGTGGTATACGTTGCAGGCTGTTGTCATTCAGGTACAGACAGCGCAAGTGGGACAGAGACCATAGGGCGGGGCTCAGGTTACGGATTATCCCTGCAACAAAAGTGCTGGCTTACAAAGTGCCACTGTAACAACCAGCAGCACTCAAAAACCACAGATAACTGCATACAGATTACAAACCAACATGCATGGAAGAAAAATCCACAGATGACAGAGCTGAAAATGCATTAAAAGCTCCAGTTTTATTCAGTGAGCTTGTGTTTTGTCAATACTCTTGCGTTTTGTCAGTTAGACCAGAAACTATAGGGCTAATATGCATCAATTTTGTCATTTCCTGTTTCTTTTAGAGCACCTCTTCTAAACAACTAGCCACTGAAGCCAAAAACTGCTCCCGAGATAACGAGATTAATCTCTCTTCTAAATGCTTTAGAAGTAGCTGTTTTAACCAGCAGTCTTTTTGTTTTTCCAGAAAACTTCGCAAAAGCAGGCAAGTCAAACAAAAGTAGCATTTTATGCGCTCCATCTACAAATTGCTACAACTTGTTTTTCTAGCCCAAGTGGGAGGGTCATAGTAGATCACGCAAACATTGTCAAAAACAGTCAAAGTGGCCGCCACCGGAGCAGGTCTCCAACCTTTATGTTTTACCCTGTATATCAGTCATAAAACAATTCATTAAAATAAGTTGAGCCTGCTTATAACCAACATGACCATCACATGCAGTTCCTTTATTATGCCCGGATGTCCAAAGTAAGTAGACTGGTCATAGTACAGATGACAACTGCAAAGCGGACTTCCGTGAAGCGCTGTCTACGTGGTATCTGCGAGTTGCCATCGGCCTGTCCAAGTTCTCATGCGGGTTGGCAAATATTCATGCGTCACGATTAGAGGGGGCAATCAGCGCTGTGCTTGTAGGCTTAGTACGTCGAGCTATGAAAGGCCACTTTTAAGCATGGGGCATACAGTCGGACACGAAATTTATACCCGCAAATGCAGTTATTTTTGTGTCTACGGTGCATAGGTTTTGTAAAAACAGTCTTTGCTGAGCACAAACCGGTGACAGCCTTTTGCAGACGATCTCACCGGGGGCCACCCCAGTTTTCACGCACAGGAAACGCCACATTGTCCAAGCTTTAGTTTTATCTAGAGACAATTTTTGGGCCAAATAAGGTCCAGGGGTAGTTTGTGAGTTTAGAAAAAAAAGGACACAGTGCGAGATAAGGGGCCTTTTTGGGAAGCTCATATGTAGCGCTGGTGTCCGTAAG
Source organism: Amblyomma americanum (assembly GCF_052857255.1). Taxonomy (NCBI): domain Eukaryota; kingdom Metazoa; phylum Arthropoda; class Arachnida; order Ixodida; family Ixodidae; genus Amblyomma; species Amblyomma americanum. Next base: position 295,314,677 of record NC_135497.1, on the reverse strand, counting down.
GTGCAACCATTTTGGCCAGGAGCCGTAAAAGCACGCACATTTCATGAAGTAGGCGCTCGAGCTGTTTCAGCTCTTGTAATGCACAATCTGGCTTTAAAGTAATCCGTCATCAGTGCGTGCGGTGCAGGCAATAACTGGTGCAACTGACGAACCCGCTCCAGCACAGGCTGAGATATCATCTCTTCCCGTAGTTCTGTTCAGGTGCGATAAGGTCTCCCTTTATGATTTTCCGTAAAAAGATCCGCGGGGTCCCACATTTGAAAGGAAAGACAGGTACCATTGACAAACAATGAGAGTGCCACTCCTCCTCGGCTATGAGGTCATTTACCAAAGCGGGCAAGCTCTGCAGTTAAGTGTGCGGAAGCCAAGTGATGCTGCGCACCAGCGGTGGACTTTTTTCCTTTGTGTAAACCACGCACAGTCTTCATGCAAAAAGCGAAAGCAGTATCGATGTTCATGTAGGAACACAATGAAGAATGCGTAGCGTGTCCCCGGAGCACGAGTACCTGGTGCCTGCATGTTTGGTGCAACCAAATTTTGTGCCCACGGACGTCCACTCTATCCCGAGATTCAGCGCCATAGTGCAAATGCAAATTGCGACGACTGCATTGTCTTTGTACTAAGCAAGTGTTTGTAAGCGAAGCCAATGTAAGCGAGTTTGACATATTTTGGGCATAAAATGCTGGAACAAAGCAGACAAAAGGTCATCATAATCTAATGCCAGCAAACAGCTTACATAGCTAAATTCATGGCAAGAAATTTGAAGAGGTGCCAAAATTTGGCGCAGCCTCAGATGGCCCTAACCTCTGACAAGATTACCATGAATTGAAAAGGGTAAATCAAGACAGACGTTGCTTGGCTGGACATAGAGTAGGCTAAACTGGGGAAAAAAAATTTAATTTCTGGTCTACTGCCAATATCAAATGCTGAAACCTTCCTGAATTCAGTTATTCAGTTACTGATATAGACCTGTGCCCTTTTGTAGGCCCAGAACAGCTTGGTTTTCGAAGCTAAGTGGCAAATGGGCATGCCTGATTTTTTTTCAGAGCTTGCACTAGCTCACTCGTATTTCTGCTATAAAAATAGTCAACTGCACAACTCGGAATTTTTCTAAGCTCATGATTCTTCGCTCTTGTGTAATTATTCAGAAAGTGTCAGGCTTTCTGAGCCACGTATTTTCACACGTCTGCTACCAACAGCGACGCCCGTCATATGCTGCGTTCGAAATCAGCAACACTTGCTATGCTGAGAAGAGCCAAGTGGCAAACCAGCCTTTTAGGCATACACTCGACCAAATCAGTTCTTCAAGCCAGAAACTTTTCCAGGAACTAGCACAGCCTGAGGCTCCGAAAAAGTGCCTCCACAGGCGAATCCAAACTGCCAGCAGTCATTTGACTGCGTATACTCCGGTAGCGCACACCAAAGAATGCCTTCCTTCAAATGCACATCGCTGAATTACCATCACAGATGCAGCTCTCACATTCAAGGATGGAAGAATGCCCCAAGTTAACACCCAGCAATATTCCTGGCGACATCCCCAGGCATTCAGGATATCACTGGGGTGCAACATCGTCATATTGTTGCGTGATGCAGACCGTCACTGAAAATACCTTACTGAGAGAGGTGCAGAACAGATCACAGAAGAGGCTACAAATGCAAACTGACAAACACAAAGAACCGAAATATTGACATTGGTACTGAATACATGGCCAGGGCCTTCAACTTTCTGTGACGAAAAATTTTCAATTCCACGAATTGAGAACAAAGAATCCACAAAACTCAGCGGAAAACATCAAATAAATGGTGGAGAATATTGCGCTATATTTGGAACTAAGGTACGAAAGTGTGATTCCCCCCCCCCCCCCCCCCCCCTCCCTCCCCCCGAGCTATCCAAGGTATATTAAGTGACTTTTGCCACCAGGCCAGAGAACCATTAGGAGAAGCCAGCTTTAAATGACCTTGGGGCAAAGTGAGCGACGTGCAAGTGCTAATGAGAACGTGGCTGCGAATATGGAAAGATGGCGGTACGGGTCGTTGAGAAAGAGAAGACACTGAAAGAGTTGAGTGGAGTAGGGAAAGTAAAGAAGGGCAAACATCGCAGGACTGGCCAGCTCAAAACCCCGAGTAGCGGGGCACAGCGGTGACGACAGCTGTGCGGGAGGCTGCGTGCGTTAGTATCGGAGGGTTGCCATCGCTCAATAGTGGCACGCGCACCTGAAGCACTGCCTCTTAAACAATAATAGCGTATCTGCTTCTTCCATATTTTAGTGTGCAGTCTGCGTGTTTTGGGGGTGCCCTCGGCTAAGACTGGCTTGAACAGTTTGATATTGCATTATAATTGTAATGATATTTATTTTAAAGTTCTCCTGAGTTCTCAAACTTCCCACTCATGTTATATCCATGCAAATAAGGCAAAATAATGATTTTTGTATCACAGTCATTCTTAATAACGTCCATAAACAATAGTATAAAAAAAATTGCTGAGGTTTAGCTCCAGTTAAACCTAGTGTGTATGCGATAGCTGACCCGAAGAAGACGTGGTTCACTCGCGGCTTGTCGCTGTCATTTCTCCGCTTCTTGACGGCGGCGTCTGGCGAGACGTTCCTCTCATTGTTCCGGTGTCTCAGCCGTGCACTTGGCATTCCTGGCTTCTTGGGCTTGTAGTTGACTCGCCTTATACCACGCCACAACCTCGGGATCCGTCGACGTGGCTTCCCTCAGTCGCCGTTGATGTCAGTCACAGTATACACGCGGACTTTCTGCTTCTACATCCATCATTCACCTGAAGAACAAGCGCTTCGCAGCCTCTGTTTATAAAGTGGCCGAGCAATGACGTGCATCTGTTGCCCAACTGCGCATGCACAGCGCACCTGTGGCTACCTGTAGCGCAGTGGCGACGGCGCATCTCTGACATCATACGCGACGCACCTGTTGCTCGGCGCATGCGCAATAACGGCTCGGGCTCAGCCAGGTGACCTTGGCTTTACATGGTGTAGTGAAGCTATCGCTTCAAAAGACGACTGCAGCACACAATGCCGTGAAAAATTGCTGATTTAGGCATTTTTCGAGGAATCGCTGGGAACTAGGGGTTTTTTATACATTCTAGTGGCTACTAAATAGAAGCTCAAATACATGTTGTGTCTGCCCCCCCCCCCCCAAAAAAAATTAAGTAAATATAATTTGTCTTGGAGGTTAAATATCCCAAAATTTCATTTATTTCTTACATTTAACTCATTGGAAAAGAAACGAAAAGTGTTGATTTCTCTTTCAGCTTCACCTACACAAATATCTCAAAATCTTAGAACTGTAAATACTCACTACAATTCTGGTTAAGTTGAAAGAAGTGTCAAGGGGCAAAAAATATAGCTGATTTGCGTTGTTGATCAAGTGCGAAGTAGGTACGCTAGAACTGCTTACCTCTGCTATACTTTTATAAGCGGCGTGAAGTGCACCAGCATTCTATGAGGCCGCTCCGCCTTCTTATCAGCTAAGATTCGCCACGCGGTGTCTCCACCATCTCCTTTGCTCCCCAAGCTCACGGAGAGAGAGAAAGAGCAAAAGAGCAGGGGCGGCTTGCACGAAGCAAATAAGACAAGTCTTATTCTCAGTCTAATCTTATTCGTGGTGTAAAACCTCTCTCGGTTTTGAGAAAAGGAAAGGCGCATAGCTAGGTCACTTAGCACTAATGGTTGTGAACTGTAACCATCCTGCAGTGCGGCTATCACACAGGTGCGGAAGATGGCGATAGCTTTCGTTCTAGTGTAGTGTTGTCCCTGCAACACTGCTCTGAAATGGAGAACTCGCGCAGGCTAACATTTGGCCTGCTGCCACTGTGCACTGATGAGTGATGTGCAGGGAAGCCAACCTATTGGCACCCTTTTTTCACAGCTTCCGAAAACCTGAAATGGCACTAAATCTACAGAAAGGTCACTCTCTGCTCTCCGTGGAGTAAGGGTTACTCAAGTTGCCTTTTTTCCTCAGACTAAACTAAGTGCTTTCGGATGAATTTTTGGCAGTTTTATATAACGAATCTTGGCTATGTCGAACTATTTTACATTTTTCATCTGTTCACTACAAGGTTCGACTGTATAGACTAACTTTTTGGTCTTACTTTACTGCAGGAAAGTAGACACAACTTATTTTGCTGCAGGAAAATAAACACAACTTATTTTACTGCAGGAAAATAAACACAACTTCAGCTCATTCAACAGAGGTTAATTTGCTTTTCCTTTAATTCAAACATATTAATAATTCCAACCAGTGCATGGAGATTTCTCTTTCTTTCCTAGGTGAATGAAGTTATTTTCCACGGTGAAGAAAAGCTAGTTACTTTTAACTTAAGTCACACACAGAATAATTTGAACTTGAAACGAGAGACTATGAGTGCCAGCAATGGTGCTGAAAGCAGAAATTTCCTATTAAGCATTTAGGCATCTGCCAAGAAAGACTGCAATTTTGAACTGACCATTCTCTATACAAGGACATCTTCATCCAGTTGTCCATAAATAGCTCATGACTGCACCACTTCCCAACAACTGATGTTCAGAAACACCTCAAACACTTTAGAGCACCTTGCAAATGTTAATCCAAAAGCGTCATTCCTAACTGAGTAAGAGGAGCAGGGAAAGCAAATGCACATTTAGCTTTTGCTCTTTCTCTCAACTCAAACTTCCTACTCCCTTTTCCCTCAGCCTGTGCTTCCATGAGCATGACCTTGCTCACCAAGACTGCAGCCAGCGCTATTTGGCCATGGTAATTTGGCTTCCTACCTTGAGCAGTGGTGTTGGTGGCAGTACAGGTCAGTACCACATTATGTGAGCGACAGTACCACATTATAACAACGCAATTGAGGGGAATAACAGAGGAAGACCTCTTGCACTCCATTTGCGAGTGCTACACACAACTTGGCATTTTAAAAAGTTCATGGCAGTCCAGCCTGCCTGTTCAATATGAAAAATGTTCAAAAAGTAGTAAGGACCTCTTTACAAAGCGGCCTTCCTGACATTCCTAAACCATTTCCACTAATTAAAACTACTACGAAACCATGTGAAACAGCCCAATGCCATGCAAGACCTATACTGGCTAAGAAATCTGAAACACAGAGCAGCAAGTCAATGCATGAGCTAGTCTATTAGATTGGGTATTAAAGGGACAGTACACTGAATTTTAAAAGGCCACAGGAAAGGGTGTTCAAGCTTGGCTTTAAAATGCTTGCACTATGTAGAGTACAGGCTGCCGAGCGTTCATGCCGCGTACGAGACCTCAAAAGCGAGCAAGAAATTTACAATACATTTTTAAAAATTTGCGCTTCCGCACCTAGTGGCGACGCGCAGTGCCAGGCTTTCACGCAAAACCTGGCACACGACGTCACACCGTGCAAGTGAAGTCGGCAGTGGGGGGAGGGGGTTATCATTGGTTCATCGCACAGCTACCACAGCCGCAGCCACTCAGCGCACCCTGGCAGACGGTGGACGTAGGGAAGGGTCCGAGTGGGTGGAGCCGGCGGAGGAGCACAGACATTTTAAATGGCGTGCAAAAATTGAGAGGAGAGGAAAAGGCGCGAAGACGGGGAAGCTCCAATTTTGACTACATATAAGTCATTTTCCACAAAACGCACTAGAATATTTCTTGCTGGAGGATATTTGTGAAGCAGCGTCTTTTAACATCCCAGGCATGCCGCAACTTTATTCAGAGCCCCTTTCTGGGGCTTTTTAAGGACTCAATTTTTTTCGGCCCAATGGAAAGCTTGCTGTCTAAGGTACTGTATGCCGCAACGGTTTTATTGGAAACGCTGTAGGAAATTTTTAGCGAGAATTTTTAAAGAGCATGCGCCCGTTTTTATGTAACCCGATGCTGGAAACCATGATCAGGGGGTGCGATAGTGTTTGCATGTCGGCAAAAGAGCAGTGACAAAAACTTACATAAATCTTACCCGCCAGACAATAATTACATATATTTAGTATGTGGTGTAGCGTCCATTTCAGTTTCCATAACCAAAGCTGTTATGGCACAGTGATATGCGTCTCGTCGACATAAGTTTTAGCAGCCTGTGGTTGCCGCTCAGTCCAAGAAATTCAAAACACTTTGGTGCCATCTAGTTACAAAAGCTAAAAGCGCATGGTCGACGATGTGAAGGGAGTGTTACTTTTTATCGAATGGCGCATTGGAGAGAGAGTAAGCTATATTAAAACATTACGAACACTCCTGAAGGAAAAAAAGCACTGTGCACTTAAAACAAATAAGCGATAGTTTACCAAGATGCGATCACGTGGTGGACTACTGTGATAATGGCAGGTTTTGCGCAAGATGGCTTTTTACAAGATTTTCAATGCCAAATTAAAATTATAAATCCTTGTTTCTTTGACATTGCAGTGCTTAATTCTCAGTTTCAGGCATGATCTTTTCATTTCCATCTTAATATTATGACACGTTTTGGGCAGTGTTCAGTCCCTTTAAGCTGGACCTAATAATCAGATCTATCTAACCTGACATGTATCAACCCAAGACAGCTATTTTCATTTAGGCAGCTTTTGAAGAGAAAATGACATCAGACGAGTGCTCTATGGGCATGCACATGTCACAATTCATAGTTTCCTCATGTGACCGATGAGAAAATGGCTACTCAATGCTAAGTGCTGAATTACCTGTTATCTCCAGCTCTGGCCAAGTAGACTTCTTGCCTGCAGCATAATCTTCGGGGCACATGATGGTGTGTGTCCTCCGTGCAGGGTTATATTCTTGCCTGTCTCTTTCCCTTTCCCTGAGAGCTGCCCTCGACATGAGTGAATCTGAAGTCATGAGAATAAAGAAACCATGGAAATCAACGAAAAGCTCATAAACACATGAATATAAAGAATTAAGAAAACTGAAAAATTGCCATCAAAATGTCACACTATCCAGGTACCTTCATCACTACAGTAATTAGAATATTCCCATAATTGAAGGAAAGAATTATGATGAACTCTGCCGAATGAACACGACATCAATTCATGGTACTCACTAGCCCAGTGACATTTACACCTATATTTAATGTATCAGAAAGCCTTAGACCTTGATAAAGCATGAATGCCTAAACTGGCAACTGTAGTGATAACCTTATTCATTACATCTCTAAAAATCCAATGACATTTCCTTGCGCACAAAGCAACAAAGCAAATATAAACAAGCAGCTCCAATGAGGCCATAAAATGGCAGGGGCCGATTTACGGGTCACTCGAGGCGGTGGTCCCATTTGAATCATGCAGTTCTTGGACTCTGTCATTGACAAAAATGGAGTCCAGCATCGTTTCCTTGTGCAAGACTTCTCGCCTGTGGGGGCATCCCTCTTTCTATCCACCAGTGGAGAAAGGTCAACTATGAAACTGCATTGGCGAAATTTAGCATAGAAGGCCAGGGGACTGAGGGGAGCCTATGTTGAGATAACACAAAAATAGAGTAGAACTGCCCTTTAAAGCCGCTGGTGTGAAGTGTTACACATTACTTTTGCTTTTAAATGTTGACGTTGCCACAAAGTTTTTTTTTCTCTGAAATTTTCTAAAATCTGCTAGATTACAACCAACCACGCATAAGAAAACTGATAGTAGTAAACATGACACACATTTACTGCTTTGCCCACCAACCATACATAAGAGGTTCACCAAACTTCAGACTGAACTATTGAGCATTAATGATGCCCTAGAGGAGAAAATCTCAAGACAATGAAATCATCACATACTTCCTTGTGGCAAAGTTTCACATTATGAACAACAGCCAGACTAAATGGTTAATCAAGTAATTAGTGTTGTTTGTTACTTAAGGCAAAATAAATACTCCCAATTCCTTTGTTTTCCAGCCTGCAATATAAGTAATAGCCACTAAAATTTCAACTGCATACATGGTGGTTCAGTCATATGGTAGCCCCCTACACTGTCATCAGTATTTGCAAAGTAATTACAGCCATCTTGTAAACATTATTTATAGTACAGGTCAATTATAAATATAATTAGACACTGAACACATAATAGCACCTTTCAGTCTTTATTACAACTGGCCTACAGCAAGAAGACTAATCCATTAGTACAGTGATATCCAAGCTTGAATGGAAGAAAAGGAAAAGAGGACAGATGAACACAATGAAGCAGCAAACAGGAAACAAAAAACTGCCTCACTGTCCACTGAAGTTATGTTGCCAGTCCACAGAAGACACTGATTAACTCCGTACCACACCAAAAGTTTGCATGCTGGCTTCTACACTAAACTCTGGAAGAGAGCATTACGTTTACCAGGGGTCCCCTTCTTCATTTGTTAGGTCATGCAAAAATCAAAAAATATTTCTGGAGGTTTTTATTTTGCATTTAAAAGCCTGGAATTTATAACACAAACATCCATTCTACACTCCATCGATTAGCCATGTAATAAATTGATGAGCAGAAATTAAGAGCAAAAGTTTTCAACCAGGGCAGAGAACATTTGACTTACACTGCTGTGATGTGCCCCTCCTTCTCCTGCCCGTATGAGCTGCAAGAAAAATGTACACTTTGTTCAAGGTAACTTGAATGTAAATGTTATCCACCACATGCATTACAACTAGTCGGTGGGCTAGAAGGGTCACGGTTTAGAAGGTGGTAAAACACAATGAAGCTGGAGGAGGACAAGGGGCAAGTTATAACGAGTGTAAATGTGCACTATGTTCAACCACAGCACCCTGCCTAGCATCAGGTCCAAATGCATATTCATGGAGACCTCAGTTCTGTCACCAGACAAAGGCAATGTATTCTCCCACTGAGTAGGTGATGCTTTTTTTCAGCTTCACTCCCATTTAATTTGGTGCATTTAAAAACAAGATTGAAGCCCTTTCACAGCAGGTACCTTTTCACCCATCTGGTGGTCTGCTGTTTGCCATCACTTTAATCACAGAAGGCACAGCCCCCTTAAATAATAACCTTGTACTAAAGGTCGCCTGTGAATAACAAATACTGTAATCTATCATGCTCTAGGCACAATCAAATAACACTGGCAGCAAACCCCTTCAACAATTGGCAAAAACCTACGTGAAAACACTTGCTGCAAGCACTCACATGTAACAAAAAAAATTATTCTCTCAATGTGCACATCTCCAAATTGCAAGGGTTCCATTCAAAACGTTAAGGGGCAATTTTAGAGCACAGTAACAAAGGACCAAGTCATTACCTGATCCATTTGAGTCCAGAATATTGTTACACAAACACACATGATAAACACTAAACCACAGATGTCTTAAGTGCCTGCGTGACATTATTAATGTCGCATAGGGACAAGGTAATGGTGCCATTAACATCACCATGGAAACCAGTTTACATAAAAGCATTTGAAAATGTGAACGAAATAAAAGCTCCATTTCGGCACTGATATGGTTGGCAAACAACTAGTAAACAAACACATATTGCTTTAAAAATAAGAAGCTATCGTAATGGCCAGAGCAAATATGTGGATGTATATATAGATCATTTTATTGTTATAGATAAAGGTGGATGACAACTTCATCAAATTCCTTTTACATACAAACTATCAGCTGCCTAGTTTAACTACTAATCTGGCATTATCACACTGGTTGTCACTCCATACTGTTAGCATTTTCACATAACACACATAAAAAGCTTAAGAAAAAAAAAAAGACCAAGGAATGTTCACATAGAAAACAAATGTACAACTGCTCAGGCAGCAACAGAGGAAAGGTAGCAGTCCTTTCGACCAAGGAAAAGTGTGACTGCGTACACAAACTCGGAACAAGTTAATTTATTCAAAATTACCTGCAGCACTGTCAAGGCATTATTGCAGGGGCAACACATGACCGTACATCTTCCACATCCAGCACATCACTATTCAGACAGTGCAATCAGCAGATTTGCACATGGCTTCAGTTACCTTTGGTAACACCCACAATACAATAGGGCACAGCAAAGGCATGCTCAAAGCATACAAAACTGGAGAAACTGAGAATAGCATAATGCTGCATAAAACGCAGTATTTCAAGATCACAGATAACCTACAGGATCATGCCAAACTACCAATACATAAAATGTTTCAATGTGGTTAAAATGCAAAAGTCATTAGCAGCTATATAAAACGCGGGTTCGATCCCGGCCGCGGCGGTCGAATTTCGATGGAGGCGAAATTCTAGAGGCCCGTGTACTGTGCGATGTCAGTGCACGTTAAAAAACCCCAGGTGGTCGAAATTTCCGGAGCCCTTCACTATGGCATCTCTCATAGCCTGAGTCGCTTTGGGACGTTAAACCCCCATAAACCAAACCAAACCATTAGCAGCTATAACTACGTCCACCCTAGGACAAAGACTTCTTCCATATCCCTCATGTTAGCCCTGTCTTGTGCCCACTGTGGCCACCATATCCCTGCAGACTTCCTACTTCCTGCTGTATTCATATAGGAGGTGGTGGCTAAGGACTTCACCAGGGTGTCTAAAAACAGGATTCAAGACTGAATGCACCATTTGCAATGTGATATCTGGATTCTATTACCCTGTTTGTTTTTAGAATTGCACAGCGTACTAAAAGACCAAGGAGACACTGATGAGAAGACACACAAGCAGCACTTGTGAGCATGTCTTCTTTTGTAGGTGTCTGTGTTGTGTACCTTCTCACTCGTGCCCTTGTTCTTTCAGTGCATAGTGCCGTTCCAGCATGCTTCATTCCCAACTGGGCCAGCTAGCTGTTCTGGTCCTGTTCTTGCAAGGACATCGGCTTTCCTACAAGGATATGGGTTCTGGACAGTGAAACAATGCATTTCAAAAGGTGTGCCGAATACGTGATGCAGCACAGCGGCTGCAAGAGGAGATAAAAGACACAAGGTCGCTTGAGATCATACTCTAACTACAGAAGTATAAAGGCAGGCAACCAGACAATTCACTCGCAGTACCTAACATCAATAACATTACAGATCCACGGGCGTCTAGGTCGCGGAGAACTCGCTACCGATGAGGAGGTGCAGTTGAAATGGCAAGAACGATGCTGCAAATCTAACAGTTTAAGGTAATCGCAAATCCCACAATATAAACACCCAGCGCGCCAATCAGCAATACGAACACCAGCTAAGCTAAGAGATATTGTCACAAAACAAATCACTCGTTCGATCGTCTGGGCCTGTCAGTGCCCTGGTTCACTGGCTCATATCTAAGTGAAACGACGCTCCGTATTGAGAACTACGAAACAACGCGAGCCAAATGCTGTAGAACCCATGCACTGCTCATCTGTTGCGCTATAAAAGCTTAAAAATAATTATTACCTCTATTATTCGGGTAGTAATAGTAAACCATCTTGCCAGAGCCCGGAGGTAGGTCCACGTCGGTGTTCGAATTCCTGGCAACACCACGAGCGTCCCGAGCCCCGGGCTCCCACGAGACCACTGCGGATTTTCTACTTTCTCTTCTACCCACACATGAAAGGATGCTCAGCGGGAACGTGCTCGAGTACGCGTGCACGCGCCACTGCCGATGAGCACTGCTCTTGAACGTTCCTCCAGTTCGCGCTATACTCTGCGCGACAACACGGAGTAACGAATCCGCAAACACGCATGAATACGCTTGTAAAGGGTATTCTGCACAGGCTAAACGCAGAAGCATGATCGCCAGTGAAACAGTTTACGGGAAGATTTCAACTTTTGATTGCGGTAGTATGACAACCAACATCTGCCTTCGCGCGAAAGATGCACATTGATCTTTTCACAGAACACTCGAAACGCCTGCTTCTCTTGGCCACATACGCAGCATTTCCGAGGTAAGGAAACAAGGGTTTGAATCATAAAAAATCATAATTGTGAGCATGCGGCGGTGCAATGACACAGGCCGTCGTCATTCACCGCCGCCGCTCCAAGCGGGTATGCCCGCGTAGGCTCTCCGCATCCCTCCGTGCGCTCTAGCATCTGTACAAATCACTTCTAGAAAGAAATACAGGATCATGAATATCATGTGTTTACGCACCTTCATTTAATAGCGAGTGAACCGTAGCCAACCGAGACAAGTGTGTTTCTAATTTCACTTTTTTCCAGATGAGCTTGCGGCATAGGCAGCTACTTTCCCATCATGATAGTATTCCAAAAACAAAGTCAGTCGCAAGAAAACACAAGATATTTATCGCTATATAAGTAACTCTAGCGTGCCTTAGAAATTATAACAATATTATTTTAATTAAACCTCAAGAATTTGCTTTTTACAGATTTGAGAATAACATTGAATAACGGATTGAATAATTTGTCTAGAGCGAAACCTTTGCTCGATCACACGAAGTCCTTCTAACATAACCGACCGAAAAAACCTATACCAAAACTCAATTATATCCTCAAACAATTTGTAAAAACTTTAACAAGTTTTGCGTCCTCTAGAATTAAAAACTGTACAACTTAAACGTTAATCTGCACAATAAAATTGATTATTTTAGTTTATTAATTTACCTATAGGTAGCGCTACAACTAGCAAATTTTATATTATAGGTTTCGTAAGTGGTCATTTTTTGAAGGAAAATGTGAGTCGAGTTTTACTACTATATTTATCAGAGAGCTAAGGCGATCATATGCGGTGGCACGATCTGCGCGGTCCTGTACTCGTCTTCGGAAACATGGCCGCGCTCGTTGCGTCTCGGGCGTGCTTATGGCTAAGTATGTAAAGGTTCACGTTGCTGCTGAATCGCTGGCATGAACTGAATTTGCACACCACACTGATTTCTGTTGCAGGCCCGTCTGTGAGGACAGTTGTTCGTACTCACGCCCCATGCGTGGCGTTCGCTGCTGGGGAAACGCTTCAAGTAAGACCATTCCGCTGTTCATGCCGCTAGTTGTGTGACGGTGGATCTTATTGATGCAGATACGGTCGTATGCCTCACAAAAACACCAAAAGCTAATATTAGCAGCACAAAAGCGGAACAGGCAGAGGAAGCTTGAGAAACCTCCTGAAAAAGACAAGCTTGCATGGATAAAAAAGTCGAAGTAAGTGGTCCAGTTTTTCACTGCTTTCGCCTACAGGCTGCTGCTTTCACTGCATCGGCACTGTATATGTCTGCAGTTTGTGAAGAGAATTTGTGAGCTTTTCTTTTTCGTTTCCCTCTTGCGCAGAAACCTCCTCATAGGGCCTCGCAGGGAAACTTACGAAGATCGTGAGAAGGATCCACCGGTTGACGACGTTTATTTCACGGACAAATACATGCCAACAGTGTATCCCGCCGCTGAAGCAATAGCAATGCACAGGGAAACTCACCATCCAACTGTTTTATGTGACCCGGATGCACTCCTTTACGCATTCATCGAGCTCAATTTAAGCACAAAGAAAAAGGTGCGATGTCGTTGCCGTTGCACGTTAGTTTGCTGGCCTTTGCCGTCCATCCTTACGCATCCCCATATTAATTACAGTTGAACCTCGTTATAACGCAGTTGAAGGGGCCCAGCGATTACTTCGTTATAGCCGTAGCCACGGTATAGCCCGTGTTTACCGAGCTTAAAAGGGGAATCGTCATTCCTTCGTTACATCCATTATTTCGTTATAAACTGTCCCTTCATAGCGAGGTTCGACTGCATTGATAGAGAGCTGAGGTCAAGCATAGGGTTATCGTTCTCTTACCTTCGCCTGTATTCAGGGGTTTAGTTGTTGTTTTTCCACGAACCGGATGTATATATGGCAGAAGTGCTTAACTGCCTGCGTCATGGAAAAACTTGGGCTGACTTTCAGAGTTAAAACCGTTCACACAGGCGGGAGTGGCCTGTTATGACAATTGCTGATAAATGTTCATAATTTGTACTGCCATTTATAAACCATGTTTACTGATGTGTGTTCATGCTTTCACTTTTTATGGCCAAATATAGCAAAAGGTTGGAAGTTGCAAGAAGTGTTAAGCAGCGCTTGTGCCTCATGGTGCATATAAAAATGAGCATCAAAATAAGGACAGGTTTTATTTTTTTTATTTTTTCACGGTGCCTGCTGTGTGGGATGGAATTTAGTAAAATTGCATGTGTAGTACATCATGTAGTATGTTTTGGTAATTATAATCTGTTAACTTCCGTCACACAGCGCTAACAACTTCCTATGGCAAACTGACTGAACTGTTAACTTCAGAGTAGTTTAAGAACTGCACACAAGAATATGTGTTCTTATTGCACAGTGCATAATTGTACTGTGTGTGAATGCTTGTTAAATCGCACGGCTTCTCAAAGCTGACTGCTTATCCATGAAGCACATCGTCTTATCAACTAGATGCATTGCTTATGACATCACAGGTGCAATGATGGTCTATGCATAGCTTCCACAATGTATGGCAGATAATTTTGTAATAAGCAGATTGAATGTTTAACCATGTTTTTGCCTTGTTCTGCTGGTCTCAACATGGTGGCTGCTATGGCATCAGTGTAACCTATCTATATGAAATTTGAAATGTTGCTAAAGCATTTAGGAGGAAAGAGAGAATAAACTTTATTCAAGAGAGGAAGTATTTATTAAGGTCAGAAATAAGGCATGTTTCTAATTAATGTGTGTGAGACTGTGACTGTGGTAAAGATGGTGTTCTGAGCTTTGCATGCGGAGGTGCCAATGATATTGCACAACTTGTGTGGAACTACAGATCATCCACTGATAAAAGTTCTTCAAGGATAATTGTTAGCAAAACTTTTATATTTTTTTTCTTGGGGGGGGGGGGGGGGGGGGGGGGGGGGGGGTAGCTGTGGTCTTGCGTGTGTGCACTTTTGAGTGCAGCGGGCATTGCTTCCATTTTAATAATTTTTGAACTGAGCGTAGTAAGTTCCTTCTTGGGGTGGGGGCTGTCCGCGATTCTAGTCGTCTGTTTTCTGATGTCGGTCTTGTGGGCATTGCTGCAGACCAAGTTTCGAGAAGACTTTTCCGGGACTGTGCTGTACAGTCACCCATTCACTGTCACAAAAAGAGAGAAGAGGATTATTGCCCTTTGCAAGGTATGTGGCAACTTATTTGCAAAAAAAAAAAATGCACGCATACAGCTTTAATATTATCGCATGAGAGGCAAAGTCTGGCTACGTGGCACACGGCTGCAAAAGTTAACGAACAAAAAAACTAGGTGCGACAAAGAAGTTGGTGGACAAGTTTCTCTTGTTTGTCAACTTGTTTGTCAGCATTATGTTGTCTTGTGTGTGTTTAGTGTTTTAGGAGGTAATTACTAGATTTCTGATCCAGTTATTTTCTCTTGTACTGCCCAGTGCTATATCGATGCTATAGCTATGCCTTCTGTTTGACTGGTACTGTCTTGTAGTGGTCTCTTGGGCCTCAGTCAAGCTGCTTGAGCAGCTTTTAGCCCAGGAGACCATCCAGCTTCCTTTCTGGAAAAATAAAATTTATTGATTGATTGATTTCTCTCCACTGCTTGTGATGGTTGTTGCAGAATACAGATGTGGCAACTGAGGCGCTTGCAGCTGGAGCCGAAGTGGCGGGGGGCACAGTTATCATCAAGAGGGTAAGAAAGAGCCGAGAGATCTTAGACGTCTGATCTGATCATAAAAGGCCTGCAGAGTCGCTGTATGGAGTGAGTTGTGTGTTGCCGCTTACCACTAAAGTACTTCGTGCTTTAAGGTTTTTGTACCTGCCATGGTAATTTAAGGCCAGTGGCATTCAGCTGCTGAGTCCAAGGTTGTGGGATTGAGTCGTGACCATTTTGATGGAGTTAAAATGGGAAAATGCCCATGTGCTGTGCGATATCTGTGCATATTAAAGAACCCTAGGTCATCTAAATGCACTGTGGTGTCCCCCATAGCCCACATGCAGCTTGGGGCCTTGACTTCCACATACCTACATACTATACCTGCTGACTGATGATTACTGTGGTTATCCCCTTTTGGAAGCTGTTGTGAGCACCTTGCCCACACACCGAAGCAGTCCTGAAGCTGCAATTCCGGAATTCCCCCTTCGAAGCTACCTTTAAGTTCTTTCAGAAGTTATTAGCATTGAAGGGGGAAGGCTGCCATGCTCATGGCTGCCATGGCTCAACCAATTTGAGCTCTTTCTCCCGCCATTCGAAAACTGCGGGCCTGTGAAGAGCACAGAGCAACGTCCATCAAATCGTGTCGCCCCGTGTCGCACCTGCCATGCAACATTCTCTACCCCACCCGCTCTAGAGCAACAAAGTGGCAAGGAACAGGGAGCACCGCAGTGTGGGTGGGACAGAGATTATCGCGTGGTACGTGCACCACGGGGTGACATGTTTCGATGAATGTCGCTGTGCACACTCCGCAGACACATGGATTTTGAATGACAGGCAAAAGGGCCTAAATTTTTAGGTTGAGGCACGGTGGCAAGGGTAATCACATTTTCGAATTTCTAAAAACTGATGTGGCTAATACTAACAGCCAACTACAAATATCTTTTGCTATCACTTGCTTACCGGGGATAGTAAAAGTTAACTATTAGAATTTAGTTAATCACTTTACTAGTTAACATGATTTGCATGCTTTCTGACGTCCACCAACACTGGCATTGCTGTGCTGCAAAAATATTCTCTTTACCTGAAAAAACCTAGTTTTAAAAATGTCCTGTGCCGTGGTTGATGTCAATGCAGCAAAGACACGGTACTTTTACACTTTTTTTTTTAAATACTCAGGAGGGTGCGACCAGTGTCGACCGAGGGAGGCGGAAGCCGAACTGGCCGCCTAAGGACGGAGGGGACAGTGGGGCATCCACAGTAGGGAGTGGCTTCCCAGAACAAGGAAGGCGGGGGCCCGCCGTGGAGGGCGTCTCGCGACGGCGTGCGAAGGGGGCCAAATGGCCACTAGTAAAGAACACTGGTGGCACAGAACGAAAGAAGGGGACACAGTACAGGGGGCACAACACTTCCTTCCCCCTTAGAAAGTTGCCTGGTAGCGTGCAGGGGGTTTGCGTGGACGCTTGGAGGTGCGCTGGCTTTGTGTGCCCTGGGGAGAAGCACTTGCAAGCTGGCTGTTGTTCCCTGCATCTTCTAGGTCTGCCCTGGGCAAAGTCTTTTCTTTTGGGGAGAGGTGCCAGGCTATGTGGTTTGACGGTGCTCGTGTTTTCTCCGTTGCTGGACCGCTGTCAGAAGACGTCGTAAATCCTCACAGCTGGTTGAGGTGTCGGCATGCTACTGTTCCATGTATGTTGACGAGCCAAAAGCGCAGGCCTATCCGTCTGACTATTGTAGCTTCCTTCCAGCGTGGCTTTTTGAGAAACTGGCTGGCGAGGATGCGATGTCTCTCATGAAGCGTTCCGTAGCGCGGAATTGGTTTTTCTTCCTGGAACATCTCCACCTTTGGCTCAGGGAGGATGGCTGTGAGCTGCGTTCGCATTTCGCGCTCGAACATCATTTTCACTGGGGTCTGGCCCATTGTGCTCTGAACCGTCGTGTGCTGCTTGAAGAGAAAGCGGGCAAGGCGGCGCTACAGCGACCCTGTCTGATCGCTTTCAAGGGCACGTTTTAGTTCAGCCACGTAGCGCTCGGCTTGTCCGTTTGTCGCTGGGTGGTAAGAGGCCAATGTGACTGATGAGATCCCATTGTTGCGATAAAACTTGAAAATCTCCGCAGACACAAACGGTGTTCCATTGTCCGACACTACCTTGCGACGCAGGCCGACCGTTGCAAACAGTGATCAGAGGTTGTGAATGACTGCTGCCGAAGTCGTCTGTTTCATTTCTCTTATCTCAAGCCACTTGGTGTAGGCATCTGTGACCACAAGGAAGGTGCAGCCCTCAATTGGTCCTGCAAAATCAATATGCAAGGTGTGCCAGGGTGCGTCTGGCTTTTCCCATTCTGGGACAGGAGCTTTAGGCGGAACACTCTGGCTGCTCTGGCAAGGCTTGCAATGTCAGACCACTATTTCAATGCCGTGGTCAGTGCCAGGCTACCACATGTAGCTTCTGGCACACTTTTTAATTGCAACGATGCCGTTATGTCCAGCGTGGATGAGAGACATAGCTTGTGCGCGTAGTTCTCTCGGAATCACAACTCAGGATCTAAATATGATGCAACTGCGGTGGGTGCTCAACTCTGTAGCTCGCCTGCGTTAAGCGTCGAAGTTGTCCCCTTTGTGTTTGTGCACATTGCCTTTTTGAACAGCTGTGTAAACCAGCCAGAGAGCTGCGCACTTCTGCGTAGATGCTGCAACTGTGCCTGCTGTAAGCAGAGGTTCTGGCAGTGCTTCG
Source organism: Amblyomma americanum (assembly GCF_052857255.1). NCBI lineage: Eukaryota > Metazoa > Arthropoda > Arachnida > Ixodida > Ixodidae > Amblyomma > Amblyomma americanum. The sequence goes on along the minus strand of NC_135497.1, from coordinate 295,296,550 downwards.
AACATCAGAACGTCTCCAGGTGGAGGTGGTTCCTCAACAGTTGCGTCCAGAGGCAGGCGGCTTAGCGCATCGGCGCTTTGATTTTTATTTTATTCCCATTGTGGTAGACCAGATTGTAGCCGTACGCTGAGAGTTTGATGCACCAACCTGTCATTTGCGGAGACAGCATCGATGGCATAGGCTTTTGTGGTTCTAAAATGCCCAGTAGTGGTCGGTGATTCGTTATCCGATAAGGGTCACCTTTTGGCCGGCAATGTACTGGCGAAAGTGTGTCGCCGCGTAGACTATGGCTAGCTCTTCTTTGTCAAGTTGCACGTAGTTGCGCTCTGCTTGCGACAACGTACGTGAGGCGAAGGTGATAGGGGCTTTCATTGGTCATCAGTTTGCGACAGACCTGCACAGACTCCATACGGAGATGCATCTCAAGCCAAAAGCAGAGGCTTCCTTTCGTCGTAGTGGTGGAGGACTGTACACCTTCGAAGAAGGTCTTTCAGGGCGTCGAATGACTGCTGATGGCGTGGCAACCATGTCCATGTCACATCTTTCCGAAGGAGTTGGTATAAGTTGTTGGCCACTGTAGCTCTTTCTACCAAGAACTAGTTGTAGAGCGTTAAGAGTCCGAGAAACGCCTGTAGCTCCCGCTAGTTTGTCGGTGCTCGCGCTTCGGTGATCGCTCGCACTTTGTCTTCGGCTGGGTGGGTGCCTTCTGCATCAGTCTGGTATGCCAGAAATTGCACCTCTGGCACCGCAAAACAACATTTCGCTTTGCTTATGCGCAAATTTGCGTTTGCTAACCTTTTGAGAACGAGCTCTAGGCACGCTGCATGCTCTTCAGTGGAAGCGCCGCTGATGATGACATTGTCAAGGCAGACACAAACTCATAGGATTCCCAGAAGCATTGTCTCCATGAACTTTTGAAATATGGGCGGGGCTGCAGCTACGCCAAAAGGCAGTCGCTTGACTTTGTACAAGCCTTTCAGTGTGTTAATTGTCAATAAATCTGCCGTTGATTCGCTCACCTTCAGCTGCTGATACGCCTGGATTTCTTCTTGCGAACTTCCACAAGTTTTGTGGCCCATTATGAATGTTGCGTCGGCTCGATGACACCTTGCAGCTCCAGTCTTTCCAACTCCTTTTCAACTGAAGCTCGGAGCGCAAACGGTACCGGCCTGGCCTTAAAAGTCTTCGGTTGTGCATTGCCCAAAAAACTACAGTGTGACTGGGGGCCCTTCCTGCAATTTCTTCCGAGAATAGTCTCTTGTATTTCTCTTGCATTTGCTCAACCATGTCGTGGCTCGGCGTCTGGTGTATGCCACATATGGTCACGCCTAATGAAGCAAACGAGTTTCTGCCTAGAAGGCTTGATCCTGAGCCCTTCATAACAAGCGAAGGTAGCATATGGGTCTTGCCGTTGTAATTAACCTGCACGTTGGCAGAGCCCAATAATGGCAGGTTCTGACCTGACCACGCTCACAAGTGACTGTCGTCATGTTGCAGGGTTGGTGCGTCAGATGGCCACAAAGTTTGGAATGTGTTCTCACTGATCAGAGCACAGGCTGTGCCGAAGTCCACCTCGAACTTAATCAGTTGATGATGTACGCTTACTTTGGTAAACGTCTTCGGTTGCGTGCCGAGATTCATGGTGTCCAGGTCATACAACACAGATGGTGCTTCTGATGTTGTTCCATACACATCAGACTGTGGCGTATCTTCTGAGGCGTCGACGCTGTGGGTAGGCTGGGAAGGCGACTTTTATCTTGACAAGCCTCCGCTTTGTGATGCAAGCTTTCTTGACATGCCCTTGCTTGTGCCAAAAATTACACATGGCTGACTGGAGTCAACATCCCTGGGGGTTGTGTTGGCATCACACCACCAGCAGCGTTGTGCTTTATTGACTGATTTCGCAACAACAGAAGGTTTTCGTACCTGGTTGCTTGTTTGGTGTACCGGCTCGTTGTTCTGGCGAATCTCTCTGCTGGTGACCGGTGCTCTCCGCTCGTACGGCGATGTCGTAAGCTTTGTTGAACGTGACATCCTTCTCAGTGAACAGGCGCTGCTGCAATGACTCGTCACTCAGTCCGCACACAAATCTGTCACGTAAACCACATCCAAGGGAAGCATTGTGGTGTTAGCAAAAGAAGCTGAGTCTCTTTCCTGCCCGGTAGCTTTGTGGTCAGCGTCCCAAAATTGTAGTCGGCAGCAAGCTTCTTGAGCATGCTGCGTAGGCGCTCACAGTTTCTCCTTCCAGTTGATCTCTTCTCATTGGAAGCAAGCCTGGCTGTAGACCTCTGATGGCCTTGGGTCGTAGTGCTTTTGCAGAGCTGCTATGATGTCATCGTAAGACACTGCCGCTGGTGTGCTTGGCTGAATAAGGGCACAGACAGTGTCGTAGGTCTGCTTCCCGCACAGCGTCAGCAGGCTGACCCTCTTCAAGGCTGGGTCTGTGATGTTACAAAGTAGAACTGAAGGCGTCCAACCCACGATGGCCACGATGAGCTGTTGAATTCTGGTATTTGGTTGGGAAACCCTCGCGTAGCCATGGCTTGTCAATAGCGTTGCGTAGCGTGGGTCGAATCCACTTTCTCGTTGCCACTGTCGTGTCCGTTGGTTGTTGTCGGTGCAGCAAAGACACGCGGTACTTTTACACTGTTTATTTAATACTCAGGAGTCGGGAAGATGCGACCAGCTTCGACCAAGGTGGAAGCCGAATTGGCCGTCCTTCATCCACAGGAGGGAGTGGCTTCCCAGAACAAGAGAAGGGCGTGGGGGCCCGCTGTTGGGGGCATCTCGTGACGCGCGAAGGGGGGCAGGTGGCCATTTGAAAAGAACACTGGTGACACAGAACAGAACGAAAGAAGAGGACACAGCACAGGGCACACAACAAAAAATGAGTGGTGGGCTTCTCTGAAACATCTGGTACATGTAAACACATTGGAAATGTCGGTCGATTGACGCCTCAGCTGGTTGATGTATAGTGCAAAGAGTGAGAAAGCAAAGAAATATGCTGGAAATTATACAAAACAGGCATTATTTGCTCTTTTTTTTATACACAGGGGCATCGCTTGTAACTCCATTCTTTTCCCTATTTCATTCCTTTTGCACTGCTGTTCTCACTTGGCCATTGTGGACAGATAGCGGGCATATGCTCGCTATTCTGTATGAAACTTGCAATGAAGCTAACTGCGCATATTTCGCTGGTGTCTCCTGTACTTCAGTGTCGTCAAGCATATTTTGCAAGTTGCTGGTGGTAGCTTACATTATTGCTTTCTGTTTTTTTGGTGCAAATTGTTCATCAATCGCCGATATGAAGGTCACCGCTATGTCGATTGCGCTGGCTAAAGAATGACTCGCCCACCGATGCATGAAAAAATAAGAAAATTCCCTCATTTTCTTTGTAGGTGTTAAATTTGTTTCCAGAAAAAGAATGCTTTGTTGCGCAGTATTTTTCATTTGCCCAATGTCTCAGCTCCGTCTCTGGACTGCTAGATTTTCTAAACATGATACTGGTACCAGTATCATGTGCATACATATGCGTTTGGTGCCATGAGTGATATCCGTGGCTCATCCAGCATGGCCAAGCAAAGTCTAGCATGGCCCAGCATGGTTCCAGCACGTAGAATGTATACCCATTGCAACTCAAGTGAATCTCACTGACGGCCCCAGCAAAAACCAGTGCAAGAAACGTATCGGTTTTATGCCAGAGGACACTGGTCTTTTTCAGTAGGGATATTTAGTGCCACTCTGATGCTATTTTGATATTTTAATTGTTGAGCTGATGTGGTTGTGAGCAACGACTTTCTGGTCACGAACACAACACCCCCTCCATGCTCCTTTCAGTGCACATCAACAAAGGCAGGCATAGGACGTGGTATGTCACATATGTGGGAGTACTTCGCTGTTGAAAAACGGCCACTCTCATAACCCACGATTAACCCTTTGAGTCACGAATTAGGATCCTGTCAGAGGAAAACTTCCAAAATTTCAGATTTACGAAAGGAACATGCCTAGATAGCACACAAAAATTTTAGCCCTTTGTGATGCTTAAGGGGGAAGCTGGTCAGGAAAAAAAATTATTTATGAAGCCACTTTTATGAAAACAACAGGAAATGTGTATGTTTGTATGCTAATTCTTATATGTAATTTAAATTTGTTATGTAAAACAATTCCTTGTGCACTTATATAATATGTTATGCAACTTTTTGCCAAATGCTATCAATAAATTTTGTTGCAGGGATCTTGCTAGAATGCATGCCATTGGCTTCTCTTGACATCAAGCTATGCAGTAAGTGTAAAATTATCCTGCAGTCATAAAAGTTGAGTTAGAGGGTTTTGAAGTTGTTACTTCACAAACTCTCCATTTCCTAAGAGGAGATGCTGGTCTTGAAATAAGAATGCGAAAATTAAAATTTTTCAAAAATGACACACAGTCGCCAACCGAGTTTTCGGACTCTAAGGGACCCGAAAAATGGTCTGAATAATCGTACAGTTTGAAAAGTCCGTGAAGTCCAAAAAAATCACTTTATTTAGATGAAATCGGCATAAAAAAGCCACTGATTTTACCTTGCGGAAAATTTCTCTTGCTGACAACGATTTGCGCCTGCATTTGCGCCAAAGTTGTGCTTTCAATGTACACGCTAGACAGCAAGGTCACGGTGTTTAGTTAAATACTTCCCACGCTTCTTTGACGGACCCGGCAGCACCGGCGGAGTCATGTTGTCCACAACCCGAGTGTGCACCACACCACTCGTCAAACACACGCAAAGACAAGGCACTTTTCGTTCAAAGCGGTGGAACCGCCAGACGCAATCACAAAACGGCGAACGGATGTAACTTTGTAAAGACAGAGCGCCACTCGGTCAACGCGGTCGGAGAAACCGAATTGACGAAACGGCGAATGGAGCCGTGGTGGCTCAGTTGTTAGAGCACTCGGCTACTGATCCGGAGTACCCAGGTTCGAACCCGACCGCGGCAGCCGCGTTTCGATGGAGGCGAAACGCGGTGCACGTTAGAGATCCCCAGGGGGTCGAAATTATTCTGGAGCCCTCCACTACGGCACCTCTTTCTTCTCTCTGTCCCTCCTTGATCCCTTCCCTTAATGCGTGGTTCAGGTGTCCACCGAGTTGTGAGACAGATACTGTGCCATTTCCTTTCCCCAACAACCAATTTTCAATTATCAATATATGAGACAAATAACTGCCCACGACAACGTTGGCCAAAAGCAAGTTGACGGCAATGACAATCTGACTGCCACCTCGAAGTGTCAGCGATCGCAGGGACCTCTACTGGCAAAAACGAGGTACTGAAAGTACCTCAAACCAATCCAACTGCAGAGTAAATCCACCTCAATCCAAGATGGTGCCTTTTGCGCCCGTGAAAAGCCGATGAAATGGCAGATTTTGGCCCGCAGGCGGCTGAAATTAGTTCGAAAAATCAAACTTTCGGACTTTTGAAGTCTGAAATAACCGTCGCGAATATGAATGCGCTTCTATAGGGTGACTGACGGTGCCTCATCAAAGTCCGAAATATCGTTGGCTACAGGTCCGAATTATTGGAGTCCGAGTTACCAGTCGGCTACTGTATTCGAATTCAGTATACTCTAGAGTACCTACGTACAAAGTTTCTAGGCCTCATTTAACCCCTAACTACTAAAAATCAAGCTCCAAAATGCCGAGTTCGGAGCAAAATGCAGTAGCACTTCGTGCCCTTCGCTTCCTGCAACTGCGTCCCCGATGGCTGCCATCCTGGTGTTCTTTGAAATCTGGATCCCCTGCTCCGTACTGTTATTACTCACTATTGAGAATCCTCTCGTAACACGCATTTCGCCGTTTTCTGAGGTCTCTACAACGACCTCCAAATGGCTGTCGCGCGCATTTCAAATGCCATTCTCTCAGCTTCACGTTTTTTGCCAACATGACTAGCCTTACAGTACATTTTGTGATGCAATTTTAATTAATCTTATGTTTTTGAATTCAGAAAGAACTCAACTATAGAGCTATGCTATTTTTTGATGGCTGAGTTATATCAAATTTTCTGAAAATGATGTCACCTAATTATATGTAGTAATTATGGAGGTTTGACATCATTGAAAATATTTATATGATGATATATCTCAATAAGAATATAAATAGCATAACTCTGCACAGCAGGTCTTTGGCTACAGCTCTATTTTAATTAAAACCAATTAAGATGCATGGAAAGTGCCTTAAAAGGGCCCGTAAGAAATTAGCTAATTAGTATTCAATTATTTTTTCATTATATGATAACTAATTGAGATATACTAAAACTAATTATATTTTTCAAAACAGGAGGAAGAAATACATACACATGGCTAATTTTATTACAGCGCCTCTAATAAAAAAATATTTCAATTTCAAGACCCGCGTCTCCCCTTAAATGACAACTTCAAAATTCTAGAACTCAACTTTTATGACAGGCAAGATGGTAATTTTACCCTTATTGCATAGCTTGATAGCAACAGAAACCAATGGCATGCAATCTAGCAAGTTCCCTGCGGCAGAATTTCTTCAAAGCTCTCGGCTAAGAGTTATAGAACATACTGTGTAAGTGCAGAAGGACTTGTTGTAAATAAAATTAAATGACATATTTGAAATGAGCATGCAAAAATCATGTTCTCTGAAGATTTCATTATTGTGACTTCATTAGTAAAATTTTTCTAAGACCTTTTCCCTCCTTAATTATGCAAATTCTGTCTAGTCCTGATGTGTCCATGTCAGACTGTAGTGTTTTCAAGATGCCAACCTTGCTTTTTTTTTTCCTTTTTACTGTAATAATTCATTCTGTAACCATATCAGCTAACTTTAGGATTTTTTAAAATGCTGACGCATGTAAGACCAAACAAATACACATACGTTCTGCAGCCGCCCTGATGCTTCCATGAAATGGGAGGCTTCCATCTGAAAAACAGTTTTCTGCGTTCATGCCTCTTTTAAAATGGTTCTGTGTGGCTTGCCACCAGTCGTTCAAAATAAAAGCTGCAGCCATTCACGGCACATTATACCCCTGCAGTAACGAAGTCAAGACAGAGAAGTTTGTGTACACATTTGTGTATGTTATAAATGAAGGGGGTTAATGTACTTCTAAATGTATGCTTTAATAATCACGTAACGACCAGTGATTTCTTTTTTTGACAGTCGCAAGGCAGACACTGTGAACATGTCCACTTCTCTAATACTCCTGTCACACGGCATTCCTCTAATACCCCTGTCACACGGGACTTCTTCTCGGCCTTTGCCGTAAAGTTGTCTTATTGCACTAAAGGAGGAAAACCGAAAAGGAGCAGCGACGCTGCTACACGGCAAATCCAAAGGAGCTAGAACGCGGCCTCCGTGAATGCCAAAAGTCACCGCTGTGTGTGAAGCGGCGCTAGTAACATTATTAAATTAAAGCAGACGGTAGCACTTCAGCTAAGAGTGCATTCGTTTATGTTGGAAAAAGTAGCTAACACGATAATAAACGAGCGTTCTGACGGTGAGAAACGGATATTTTGAAACAAAGTTTTTTTTTTTCATCGTTCTCGGTCCGACCTCGGTAGGCGCACATTTCCGTTCGGCTCCTCGTTGTGTTCGAGAAGCGTGCTTTGTTGCTTGTGTCTTTGTGCACACAAGCAAACTCAAAACACGCACTCAACAAAGAGCAAACGAAGAAAAAACAGCAAAGCGAGATGCGCAAGCACGTGTGTGTAGATGCGGCTGCTGAAAAGCGTTCAAGTCCTTTCTTAGCAGTGTGGATGTCTTTAGTCATAGCCTCCTCTACGGTTAAGTGCACTGTAACGCAAAATTAACCATTGAATAAGATAAATTAGATATTTTTTACGGTTTCAAAACTAAAAATTGCGTCAATTTTTTATTCTTTGAGCTCGCTAGCTGGCGCTGCCGTCTGGGTTGCTCCTTTAAGCAACTTTAAGGCCGCTGACGGCCGCCTTTATTGCTACGGAACTTTATCGCAAAGGTCTCGACGCTTTGCCGTGTAAATGCGCGTCACGCGCCTTTGGGGCAAAGGACCTTAATTTCTAAGGTCTTACAAGTGCCCGTGTGACAGGGGTATAAGGCCTTTCCAGCAAAGGCACCATTTTTCACCAAAGGAGCGAAAGCTTAAAGGAGCAGCAACGCAGCTACACGGTGCAGCCCAAAGGTGGAACTGTCGTTCAGGCTTAGCACCCGCTGCTGTGCTCAAGGCGGCTGAAGTGAGTGTTTTAAAATTGAAGTGGTGTATTCTGTTCATTCGTTGAGTTCAGACAATTTTTTTATTCTAACTGCTTCCTTGAAAGAACTGCAACAGCTACTCTCATCAGCAGCAGCAGGTTTTGTGTATTGCCTTGGCCACCAGGGGCACTCTGTGTTGCTGCAACACTTTCACTGTCTTGAAATGTGGGCATAATATATGAACACCCGTACAAAAAGCAAAGCCAGACACACCTTTCATATTTTAAAAAAAATCTTTTCAAACATTGTTGGCTGTATCTATTCTTTTTATTGCTTTTACTTTTTGACATTGGGTGGCACTGCTATCGCAGGTTCTCGAAGGCCGCGCCTTTGGGCTCCAAAGGTCTCTGACGGGCGTTTTCGCCTCCAAGGCCCTTAGTGGCAAAGGCGCAACATTTGTGCCGTGTAGCTGCACTCCTTACGCCTTTGGATATAAGGACCTGAATCTCAAAGGCCTTTGCGGTGCCCGTGTGACAGGGGTATAAGCTTGCATATTGCACTAAAGGGATACGAGCAAAAAAGGAACATAGAAAGTTGGGTCACGTTAACCAGTTTGGGTGTGCAGAAAACTCAAGAAGGAAGAAAAAGCTTCATGAATCCCTTGGGTTTTGTAGAACTCAGTTGGGAAACCTGTTGCTCAGAGTTATACTGCTGCCACATAGGTTTTTGTAGCACCATTTTCCACAACACAGGAACGTTGCACTGTAACCTGAATTTAACATGTCTCACTGAGTAGAAATTTGTTAAACCCTCTTTGTAGATACTTGCTGGGGAACTAGACACGAAGTATTTCGACTATATATTGGCTCATGTGGACACTATGCAAGATTTGCCCCAGTTGAGAGGTCTCTTGAAAACGAAGTTCCCATCTGCAGCTAATGGTGAGTGTTTTGACAGTGCTATGCTACAAAGTGCTGTTTTTAATCACTGCATTATGCAAGCTCATTGGTGTCTCTGTCGTTACGCATAGTTTACATGCGAGAGTCATTTTTTCATTATTGCATGTGTGCTTTGCTCGTCAAAACCAGGGGTTGCAAATTCGTAGTACACAGATGTATCTTCACTTAACAAACAGTTAGTTGCAGCACTCTGACTTTAGTCATGGCATCAGTAATGGATGCTGCTTTTCAGTGAAGAGTACATTACATAACCTTCCAGCAGGTGGCTGAACCTGGGGCCGAATCCACGAAAGAGTTCGCTTTGGAACGCATTCCTTTGTCGTGACGTCAATTTGACGTAGGCATCGGGGGGAGAAGGATGGGACGAACACTACGGGAGGGCGAGGGGGCAGGCAACAGACAATCGGCTTTGTTGGGCGGTCTCATCTCGGTTGCTTGTATCTTTAAGGGGCCATATGCTAACTTCGGCGCGTTTTTAACCTCTCGTGCCGACACGCACGATTGCCTGAGCGGCGGCCAAAATCGTCCGACTCACAGACGACTGCGGGAGCTGTATAGTTGCCTCGCTGCCAACTGCCGCCTGGAAGCCCCCGGTAGCGAAGAACCGTAGCACGCAGAGTATTTTGCGCTCTGTTGTGAGCGCACTTTTTCTCGTTGGTCCAGGGAGGGTTTTTAGCTCTTCGCATAGTCGGCGTACAAGTCTTTTCGACAGCCTGAAATGCCTTTGGAAGGCATCGTCACGCATGTCGAAAGGATTGGCATGCACGCACGACCGCCGATGCTGCCGATAACATTCTCTGAGCACCGCTAACAACAGCAGGGCAACGGGAGGTACCGGCATGTTTCTTCTCGTGCCGAAGCGAACGCCACTTTCAGAGTTCCACACACAGTGACCTAACGTGTTCGCTTTCACTCGATTGACATGTCTCGTGACAAACAAAATCCGTGGTCCCGCCTCCATGAAGTGATGTCACCGCCAGCGGTCACACACGGCCAATGAAGCGAGGTGGCGAGAGAGAAAGCGAACGCGTTCCAAAGCGAACCGTTTCGTGAATTTGGCCCCTGACCTCCTAAGTCTCTGTGCTAGCTGGTGGTTTACTACATGGGCTAGTTTTTTTCACGCACACATGGACGAGGGTGGCACCGGTGAACGCTGTCAAAATTAGTTGCCCACAGCGTAAGTGGTCCAGCATAAATGCCTAGACCCAAATGAGGGTCGGCAGTGTTGTGGAAATAAAAATAAAATAAATACCCTCCAAAGTAGAAGCTTGTATAGCCGCCGCCTTTGCTCAGTTGGTATAGCACTGCACACGAAATTCAGAGGTCATGGGTTCAGATCCTACCACCAGCATTTAGTTCTTTCTTCTTCTATTTTCTAATCAATTATTTTTCAGTCTTAAGATAATTGCACTATTAATTTACCATTGATCAACACCACGAATAAAAAAAAAGATTTCTTTATGCTTTCCTTGGTTTTGGAGACTGTTGGTTTCCTTCATAACTATGCCTTAAAGGGACACTGAGGACAAAGTGGAGTGACCTGGATTGTTAAAGAGGTTTATAATGACAAAAAAGCTATTTTCGTAGGAAATGGAGCTTGTAAGCTACAAACCAGCGAAAAATGAAAAAATATCACCACCACTGTCGTTTCCACAGCCAAACTGTGTTGATATCAGGGGCAATTTTAAGCATACTGGCTTGGGTTGATAGAGTTGCTTATAAAAGAAAATGAAGGATTGTGCCCCCGAATATGAAAGTAAGTTTTGTTTCTCAACTTCTAGTGCATTTTTATTATGCAAGAAATACAAAAGGAAAAACGAAACGACTACTGATCCGGAGTACCCGGGTTCGAACCCGACCGCGGCTGCGTTTTTATGGAGGAAAAACGCTAAGGCGCCCGTGTGCTGTGGATGTCAGTGCATGTTAAAGATCCCCAGGTGGTCAAAATTATTCCGGAGCCCTCCACTACGGCACCTCTTTCTTCCTTTCCTCTTTCACTTCCTCCTTTATCCCTTCCCTTACGTTCAGGTGTCCAATGATATATGAGACAGATACTGCGCCATTTCCTTTCCCCAAAAACCAATTATTATTATTATAAAAACAAACCAGACCCACATCCTTATCACCAAAGGTGGCCAGTTCAGTTTAGTTTTGGTTTTGGCTCTCTTAAGCATGCAGGATGCTGTTACCAGCTAGGACTTTGTTGCTAGGATCATGAGCAAAACCCATAGTTGCGTCATCGCCATGGGATTAATAAATGTGCTGCAATACCTGGCTGGCAGTAGATCTCATGTTGGTTTTTGTCAGACCACTGTGCCCACCTCTGCCAGCCCCGTGATGCACTTTTGATTCACCCTGGTAAGTTATAACCTGCATTGGAATTTTAAATCATTTGGGAAAAAAAGCATTCAAACTTCACCTCCAAATTTCTTGGCGTTAAAAGCATCTTTTGCTGCTGGACAAATGTCTGCAAAGCCATAAATGGCCCAATCATCAAGTCTTAGTAAGAACAGAGACCCATTAGGTGCACCTTGAGCAGACCTCGCCATTTGTTTTGCAAATATCATGGTGGCAAATGGCATGGCCTAGTAAGCAAAACCACTCATTTTGGTCTCCTTTTACATGTGTTCGCGTGTCTGTTTGCCACCTTTCCTCATGTTTACAGCAGTTCCGCAACTCATGCACCATGCTGCGAACAGTCGGATGTTTTTGCCACTATGCCTTTGACACATATGCAAAAAGATGTAGGCCGGGAAAGTATGTTGTGAAGAGCGCTTTTTTCTCATGAGAAATGCTGACTACAAACTATACATTGTTCCTAGATTTAACTGGTCAAACCCCAATGTGCTTTGTGCTTTTGAATGTGTTCAAAATGAAATGTTAGCAACCGTGAGCATTCATGTTTCATTATTATGAGTGTGCATAACCTGTGCTGGTCTTCCACTACTGCCATATGTTGCTGGTTCTTGGAATAGCATCCTTTGAATCGCCTTTCGAACGCGGTAAAATAATTTCCTGGTGCAAATGGTGTAGGGCTGTAATTAAAATCCATTCAAGTGCTTATTGTGGCTTATTTTGGGGCCTGGAGAATCGAAAGGTCCTGGTTGCAGTTCAAAACTGCAGTTTTGAAAATTGCGGAGGGCTGGTGTGTTGAAGCTAATTTTGCGATGTGTTGGTTGCTTTGTGCAATGATTTTGCAACTTAAGCTTTATTTGAAATTTAAGATTTCTGCTTCTCAGGCAAGTTTGTTGTGGACAGTTGTGCATTCTGTTTATTGGCCTGTTCTTTTTTTTTTTTTTTTTTTTTGAAGGCAGAGTGACCAATGATCTGCCAAGCTTGGTGCAAGGTTATTTCAAAGGGATCGATTTTTCCTCTAAGAGTGACCCGCACGAGCTGGACTATGGCTTTGTTGAAGTGCCTGTGGGAGAGGTAAGTAATGTTGGCCTCTAATGCACACATGCAGGCGAGTGCTGCGCAGGTGCTGTAGCAACACACACTTTCCTTGGCACAAACGTTGCATCAGGTTTCATGCTCGCCGCTCCTTGACAAGCCTTTTCTCCCTCACTCCGCCTGTCCCCCTCCTCTTCACTGGGAACCACAACCTACACAGCTGCCATCCCGGGAGTTGAAGCACTAACAGCTGTTTCCGTAAAATGAAGGAGGCTATGCCCTCAGCTAATGTGTTCTGCTGGTGACCACGAGGGGCAGGTTTGGCTGTGATCATGTTTGATTCTGGCTGCTTCTGCTGTGTGCTTTAGATGTCAAAGGATGTGGCAGTTTTAAGTGATCTTCATAAAGTTTTGCACTGACCATTTTGTCGGACACGCAGGCGACCACGAAAATGTCGAAAATTAAATTCAGCCAAAACATATCGCTTGTAGGAACCGTGAACAAAAAATTTTCCGCCAAGACTTCTGGGCAATGTGATAGCTGTGGCACTTAACAGTGACATAAACAATGCTCATTTGAAGCAGACATGAGCAGAAAGTAATAATTTAATGAATATTTCTCTAACCACTGCACCTAGTTGCCACCTGTAAAATCTCCAACAGTACGCAGTGTGACGGCAAGTCTACCTACTCGTGACAAGCTATTGTCAGCATGGACTGCAAGAAAGTGGATGCATTTGATGTGATTCTTCTTCGTTGTACAGTCCATTTCATTCAGTTTCATTCAGTTCATTCACACTTCAAGATTGTCTACCTTCATCTTGTGCTTGTATACTTTAGGTGACTGCTTGCCCAATTCAGTCAGAATTATTCGGACATCCCCACTGTCCGCAGAGACTGCGAACCAAGGAGGTAACATTTCACAGAGGTGGTACTGGCAGCGCCATCTCGTGCTCACCAGAGGAATGGGTACAGTCTTGTTCTGGGCAGGAGCGAACTTGCGGCACTGCATGTGACCCACAGAAACTGCATTTATATCTGGCTTCTGGCGCACACCACCCCTAAAGCACTGTTTGGTCTTTTAGAGTCACCGTGTATTCATGTAAGGTTTAGCATAAACGCTCTTAAACATGACACAATATGGGGAATCCTGAAATGTGCACTGCCAGCTGGCTAGCCTATAACGCTGCTTAGGGTAGGCTTGACGTCATGTCCACCAGCTTGTAGCCAGGAGCGCGCTGAGTGCGGCCTGGCGACTGCTCATGAAACATCAAAAATACAGCCATCTGCCGAAAAATAACCCAAGTGATGATGTATACTTGGGTAATCGTATTTTTTGTTTGAAAATGTGGTTCTTATTCAGTATCGCTTTAAGTTGGAGGCAGGGTCGATACTTTTGCCACTTTCTGACACTGAACGTGAACTTCTTTTACGGATGTCTGCCTGCTAGCACCAGCCAAGGGTTGAAAAGTACATGTCATGCTTATTGATATGTCATGGAGCTGCATAAGCATGCACTGTTTTTCACTTAACAAAGCATGCACTTTTTCACTGTTTCGGAGTGGAGGCTGCAAAACAAAGGAGACGACAACAAGGCCCTTCAGTACAACTCAAACGATGGCAAACCCCCTGTGGCACAAGATGCTCGTGAAGAAATGTGAAGCAAAATCAACACGATGCAAGTAAACGGCAAATATTAAAAGCGAATTTAAAAAGACTAACATTATATCATACTGTAGGGAGGGGGTGACTGCGTGGTTGTGCAGTCACGCTTGCTCAGAGATGCAAAGTACAGTAATCCCTCATTATAACGAAGTCAGCGGGACGGCGAAAAAATTTGTTATAAGCGACAATTTTATATAAGCGACCACCCGAGAAAATCTAAAGCAGTCGAGCTTTAATTGCGCCGCAACGGCGAAAAAATTAAAATACAATACATTCAGTGGAGCAATACTTTATTCAGGTGCAAAAAAGGCGGTGAGCTTTCACTGTTTCAATTTAAATTACTGAGCGCGTGCAACCCCTGCTCTAATCTGACCAAGCATTGCACGAGGCCGCGGTCGCCGCCCAATTCAACCTTCGGGGTATTTCGAATCGCGAAGGCAGTGGCCACTTTTATGGGGTTATTTCGGGGTATTTCGAAGGCAGTGGCCGCTTTCATGGCGGGGGGTCACGGAAATGCCGTGGCTCGAATCTGAGGTTATGTTTGTTGTGCTCAAAAAACAATTAGCCGCTCATTGTAGGTATGCAGCGCGATCGTGAAAACTGAACAGTTTTGCAGTAGGGGATTTGCATGATTACTGGGCAGTTTTTTTTTTTTTTCCCCTGAGGTGTGTAGCTGTGAAGTTTGCAATTAAGTTTTTCGGCGCACCGTTGTCGACGACACTGTGCTAATTCTACGGTTCAAGTGTCGGTGTTTGTGCAGCGTCACGTCCGCGCCATTGACAGATGTCTGGGAACAAAATTCAATGACCCTACCACGCATTTAGACCGGTTGTCTGGTCAGATGGCGTGAATCGAGCATGACCAGCTCGAGAAAATCTCCGAGGAAACACCGTGGTTGCGTTGACCCACCATGTTGACAGCCTGACTCGCCGCTGGCGACGCTCGAATTTTTGCGTGTTTTCGGCAAGTTATTGGTCGATTTGCATTGTGAAAAGTGCAACAAAGCTAGGGGCGGTCTTTTACTGCAATACAGGCCGATTATGACGAGCGGCAAGCAAATTTCTAGACCGGCTTCCCCAAAGTCGTCTTCCCAATTTGTTAACGTAACTCCTCACGTTGAACACGGCAAAGGGCGTGCGACCAGCAGCTGCTTGTGACAGCAGCTCGACAACACCGTTGTTCGCATATGCAAGCGCGACCTGCAGGTTGCCTTCTCGTTTGAAGCGAAAACTCTCGGGAATGACGTTGTTCGCATGCTTTTGGGAGTTTTGTCTGCTTTGGCCAATGTGAAACGGTTAGGCTTAGTGACTACTACGGCAGCCAGGGAGCAGCTCAGTTCATTGCCAAAAGCTTACCTCGCTCGCGACTCGCAAGCGTGAATGGGCTCATCATAATCGGAGGGACACTTATATTGTGCTTTTTGACACGTTTTAGCACCAGAAATGTTCTTTAGAGCGGTAAAATTTTGCTCACCAAGCGCACCCCACGGAATGCTACGGCGCAAGTCTGCCCGTGGTCTTTTGGCCACTTTTTGGCATCCAAGAGACCGCGGTTTTCTGGCATCGGAAAGCATCACGAAAATTTTATTTTCGTTTGGATTCTATCACGGGGGACACCAGCGATGCTGTGTTGTGACTGAGTCGGGCGCACACTTCCGTTCGCATCCGCTTTAAACAGATGGAAGCACTTGGCACTTGCTTGGTACTCATTACTAGGCAGGTCATCGGTCGTAGGTTTGGTACTTTTGTATCCTGTTCTGTGCCTGCATGAGACTAATTCATCGGCGGTATTAATTTGACACTGCATACGCAAAAGGGCCGCCGCCGCCACGGCGATGCCTCCACTCGCCACTTCGCTCTAAGCGGGTCAAGCTTTTCGTGCACTTCGAGTAATGCAGCTTAAAATGCATGTGTTTGGGTCAGGACCGGAAAAAATTTCGAGTAAAGCGATTTCGTTTTAAACTCGGCCTTTATTGACTTATAAATTGAATCTGTGGGTCATGTGGCATTGTTGTGAAGTCCAAATAATCAAACAGATAGAGGGTCCAGATTTTCAGTCTGATAAGCCTCTGTTAGGTGGCAACTCAGCAGGATCTCACTACAGATAGCTTCAGATAAAGCCAACAAGGTATACAGCATTTGCTTTGTAAACATGACTAGCTGCTGTATGATTCACTTTGGCTTTACCTTAGAATTTTGTTTCTCTTTTGTTTCTGAACAGTTGAGCATGCCAACTGAGCACCTGACAGATAATATCAAAACTCTCCTGGCTAACATTGATGCATTCAAGCCTAAAGGAACCAATCCAGGTAATGTAATTATTGCCTTTTGCCTTTCTTTAGCACAACAGCTATGTGAACAAGTATAACTGGATTTTGAAAAGTGGCAGATTATAGCACATGAAAAGTTTATTCTCTGGTATATTTTCCCAAATGAGAATCTTCTTTTTATAAATTTTTGTTGTGTACCACTGTGATAGAAATTCCCCCCCAACTTTGGGCACTTTCCCTCATGCACCGTGACCAGTGGGCCAATAATAATAAGCGCATTTTCGCCCATTCAGGAAGTAAATTCAGTGAGTAGATTATTCATGCATTTAAAATTAGTAAGTCTGCAAAATTAAAGCACTAATTTGAGAAACTGTAGCTGTGTGAAGGTTAAGGTAGGTGCCTGCTATCATGAATTTCAATTAATACAATCTTGCAAGCAGTGCATATAGTTATCACAGCAGTTCAGGCCGGTTAATTAGAGTAGTATGGGTTCCCACCATGCATGCTGTCTTTGACAGCCTGTTTTCATTGCTTGATAACCCGTATTCCTGGAGTTAAGTGCAATTTCTGCATGTAAGAGCTGTATTTTCTGTGTATAAGGTGTTTCACCTAAGACTTTACAAAATTTTTAAAAATAGGCTTTTTGAGCTGGAAGAGCAATTTTTTTGGCATAGCATTGTCACTGGTGTAGTACATCAGAATACAGCAGTGCTAACTAGCAGGCTGGTTAACTAATATTGAATAGTGAACTTTTTAATTATTACTTTTATGCTCCTTAATTATTGAGAGGCATGTAGCCCACTGAAAGTAATATCCATATCACTTTCTAGAATTTCGAAAACGGGGTTATCCTCGGCGCAGTGGCCCAACAAATTTTGTCTCTTCTGACAAGTTGCGTGCACTGGAGGGGTTGCTTTGGCTGCAAGCTTCTCGAAGGCGCTCATATTTAGGCGCAGTGTAGACAAAATTTGTTGGGCCACAGCGCCGAGGGAAACCCCGTTTTCGAAATTCTAAAAACTGATATGGATACTACTTGCAGTGGGCTACATACCTATTAATAATTAATAATTGAGCCTAACAGTAGTAGTTAAAAAGTTAACTATTCAATATTAGTTAACCAGCCTACTAGTTAGCACATCTTAGCTATATTCTGATGTACTACACCAGTGACAATGCTATGCCGAAAAAAATCGCACTTCTACTGAAAAAGCCTATTTAAATTTTAAAAATTGTGTAGTCTTAGGTGAAACACCCTGTATATAAATAGTGTTCACTGCAAATAACTGACAGGTTTTGGCTCTTACATGAAAGGTATTCTGAAGTTTCTTGTGTTAACTTATTACTGGGGTCTCCTGTTTAAATCTAGCGTTTCCTTGAATTTGTCAAATCAAGGAGCAGTATGTATACCCAATTTGAACTATGAACTTTTGAGATGCTGAAACAGTAAACGCTTGTTTTTGTAACAATAATGGCACTCTTAGATTTTTTTTTTATCACTGGTGCAGTTGTGAATAAAACCCAACGGCATGCCGTTAGTTTCACAGCTCATGCGAGGGTCAAATATATAGTGTCCAGGCTTGCGTTTCAAGCCAGACGTTAATGTGCAAAATGTATTTGGGCCTATCTAAACGCAAAGTTGCCATAACAGTTCCTTTTCAGTTTTTTCCACTCGGTGTGGTGTTAATTGAGCTGGTGGCAGTCTTGAGAACATATATGAAATAGATTTAAAATAAAATCATTGTTCTTCTGTTCTGTATAAGTACTCTCAAACCGAATTATTTCCCACCTTGAACCAATATCACGCAGCTGCACTGGGCCTGCAGTGCTCAGCGGTAATACAGAAGGATTGCGCTCAAGTTTGTTAATGTGCAAATTGTTTTAAACCAGCCTGTGAATATTAAATACAGAAACGAAGGCCTCAGCAGCATAATTCGAACAGCCATGATAATGCATTTCACGTGTAAATATTGTACGATTACTACCAACAAGTGTTTATTGTTGCGCAAAAGTTCTCGAAAGCCAGGCAGGAAACAAAATTCTGATCACTTTTCTGAGATACAATAAGATAAAGCGAAAACAAAAATGCACTGGTGCATAGTGAGCACAAGAACGGGTCTTTAAAAATTCCAAATTTTAGTGTGCTAGCACTAGATGCCTCACTAGCGAAAAAGCCATCCTGGCTGCGGTTGAAGCCTCCACCTGCCGCGGTTGGCAAGTGGCAAAATGGAGAGAGGAAATCTCCCTCTCCACTTTCAAAGGAGAAGGAAATGCAAGTGAGAGATGGAAGACGAGAGGGTGACGGGATGGGTTGCAGATGGAAAAGTGGAGAGAGGGAAATCCCCTTTTTGTTTCGTGTGATAGCACTTGGTGGGTCACTAGCGAAGAAGCCGTAATGTGTCCTGGTGAAGCCTGGTGGCGTCCTAATAAAGGAGGAAAGCCGGTTTCGTGGCAGCTGCAGCCATGTGGAAAGGACGAAACCCGTGCGCACCGGCTGCAGCCAAGGTGGAACGGAGGGTAGTGCACCTCCTGCGGCCTAGCGCAAAAAAAAAAACAATCCGGTTTCGCGGCAGCTGCAGCCAAGTGGGAATGCAGAAACCATGTCATGCAAGCTGCCACTTACATTGTCTGTAAAACCGTCGTAAGTAACCTATGCAGAGGATTCATAAATATTGTGTTAACGCACTTACATTGCATTTAGTTGGACGAAGTAAATCAGATGTTCTTTTCTGCTGCACGAAGCACAGTAAGACAAAGTGAAAACAAAAGTGCACTGGTGCATAGTGAGCTCAAGAAACGGTCATAAAAAATTCCAAATTTTTTAACGCACACAATAATGGGCAAAATACAGCAGTGAAAATAAAAAAATTATTATGAAAACTATACAGTTGATCCTGGGTATATATATGGAACACGGATATTTCGAATTATTGGCTGTATGAAACAGACGGATTATCCGATTGAAAAGTCTGTGTAAAAGTATAGGAAAGTTGCGCAGAATATCGAACTTGAATTCTACCAGCCATTAGATATATCGAATGGTGTGGCACGCCCCTGCAAGTTCCACTCCTCCTAACGGCGCTCTTCGATCACTTTTCGAGTACGGAGATGGGTCAGATGCACAGCCTATAGCAGTGTATGAAGCTCTTCCATAGCGTTACAGAGGAGCTTCATATCCAGAAGAGCATTCAGCAACTCTGTTGGCAGTATTGCATCTGTGCAATTTTTTACCTGGTTGAGTCATATTCCTAAAACTAGAGCCGAAATTAAGATTTAAACGCTGGTTTTACAAGCCAGCCTTTGCCAAAGTAAAGCAAGCAACATTAGAAATATTAATGGCACTCTTGTGGCTAAACTGTACCAGTTTTAATAGCCACAGTGCAGTCTGAATTCTTGTTATGGTTGGGCTTCGTGCTGAATGCTGGGAGTTATGCTAGAGTGAACTCTGGTTGCTCTCTCTTCAGACAGCATAATGAGCATGAGTTATACGTGCGAATTTAAGATAAAATTTTTTTACTATGCTCTGTAGCGCTAAAAAGTGAGTTTTGTATTATTTTCTAGATTAGTCGTACCAGGTGAAGTATTTGTTCCACTAGCGTAGTTTGTCTCATTTTTACCACTTTAGATTTTTTATGAATCTTTTACCCTGCATAAGAACATCTCCCCTAAATTTTCAGTGATTTTTTTGGGGGAAAAGTGTGCTCAATATGCAAGTAAGTATGGTATGTTGCAATCTTCTGTCTTTAACATGTTTGCAAGCTTTTGATTCTATTTAATTGCAGCTATGCAAAGGTTATTTGTTGGTAGTAGTTGAAGTTATCTTAAAGCTCTCTTTTTTTCTTCCTTTTCTGTCCAGGTACATTCATTACAAAGGTCGAACTGAAATGTCCGCCAACTACAGAGAAGTTCCAAATTGCATGCAGCGAATTTTTAGATCACTATAGAGATGAAGAGGAAGAAGTTGAGGTTGAAGTGCAACAGTAGACCAAACACGGTCAAGTGAGAGATCACACTGTGTAATGCTTTCATAGCATTGTGATAACAAGTGTACAGGAATAAAGTTCTCTATCACTGCACAGTTGTTGAAAATTTCAGTCAAAACACAGCATATAAAAAAATGCTAGGTGCAGAATCTAATGAGCCATTTCAGCTGTAAGATGTTAGAGGCAGTTTTTTTTCTTCATTTTGTTTATCCAGATTGTTTCCGAAGTTAATGCTCTGACTACACTGTTGCCTTGCATTTTTCTATGCCCTGGGTCACTTTTACTAAACAGCGTGGGGTTCTATCTATACTATTTTCAAGGGTACTGCTGGCCTGAAATATTGTTTTCATAATGCTCTTCTTCTGCTCCTTTTGCTGCAAAGTATGGAGCATGACTAGACTGGTGGTCATAGAGTGGTTAATTCTGGAGATGCGCAAGATCACAAAGAGCACCATAAATGGAGGAAGTGAAGTAATAATAATAATAATAATAATTGGTTTTTGGGGAAAGGAAATGGTGCAGTATCTGTATCATATCGTTGGACACTGGGAAGGGATAAAAGAAGGAGTCAAAGAAGAAAGGAAGAGAGAGGTGCCGTGGTGGAGGGCTCGGGAATAATTTCTACCACCTGGGGATCTTTAACGTGCACTGACCTCGCACAACACACGGGCGCCTTAGCGTTTTGCCTCTATAAAAACGCAGCCGCCGCGGTCGGGTTCGAACCAGGGAACTCCGGATCAGTAACCGAGCGCCCTAACCACTGAACCACCGCGGCAGATTAGGAAGTGAAGTCTATTATCAAAATGATGAACAGCCATGAAAACAGGGGGGGGGTTCTGCACAGTGTTCTCTACCAAAATGCTATTCTTAATTGGTGAACACCTGCACAACCGTCATTCATTCATTTCATGATGCACGTGGTGAAGGAAAATACAGTACCTGACTGAAAATTCACTTGCTTCATTATATTCATTATTCATACTTCCGCATTCCCCATAGAAGCAATGTGTAGCGCCGACAAATTTCTGACACATTGTAACTCATTGCTTGATTCTTGTCCTCATTTGCGCCCACTCTGGCGCTTAATTTGTACAGTGAAGCCCCATCGGTTCACACTTCAAAAAGGATTGAAAATTTTTTTATAGTGAAATCCAGTTCTGTTAAAAGGGAGACCCCTTTAAATGGCAGGGCCAGCACTTTTCGCAGATTGGCATACATTTTGACTGCACTGCGTACGCGTGATCACGAGCTCGTTTCATTGCTGCACATTTCCACCACTCAAACTTGAATAGTGGTCAGAGATCGTGGAACTCTTCTGCGCTGTGTCCTTATGTTCCAAATACGCAAAGAGGATGCAACGAAGTGCGTAGGAGGTAACGCTGAAACCGTGAGCAGTAAAATATTGCGCTGCTTTTCGAAGCAAGGACCACGTACTCATGACGGAACACCTCGCGGTCCCCACTGTTCTATCTCAACACCTGCCGCTTCTCATTATAAGTGAGCCATCACAGAGTGTAAATGTAACGTATCGCCAGCTGCGATCGAAGTTTGCTTTCAGCTCAATACCACTAAGATAAAAACCAGCACCGCTTACGTGGGGCGCTTACGTGGGGTGGTTCTGCCTTCTTATCTTCTTCGCATTCTTAGTCTTTTTGTTTCGGGCCCTCTGTGCAGTTGGCGTAGTGCAGTTGCTGCTGCAGTGTGTTTGCTTTTGCATCTTTGTCGATGTGCACGTGGCTATGTGCGAAGGCCAGGATCATGAAAGCAAATGCTCAAGTAACACTTGTTGCTGGGCTAGTCGGTGCGTAGTTCTATGTACAAACGTTAGCGCAAAATACGAGACATTCACAAGAAAGGTGGACAAGACAACGCGCTACTGACAGATTGCTTCATTGAAAGAAACACCTAATATATAGGCGCACCATCACACCACATGTCAGCTGCAGCAAACGTCAGAATGATGTAAAGGGTCATAAAAGCGATAAATGACACAAACACAAAATACACTATGTAGCTAAGAACAATAAAAGTAACGGAAGAACATTAAAAGGCATGGCACATGGTGTATAGGGCCAAAGAAATATGGTTGAATGGGAACTGACAGGATGATGACAAAACGAAAATGCATTAAAGACGTAAAAATACAGAAAAAGCATGTGAGACAAAAAAAAACCTTGTAAAAAGGCTTTGTGCACTGAACACTTCAGATTACATTGGGAAAAAGCACCTGTACACGTGCTCGTGCTCAGGAAAACCTTTCTAAAAAGCCTTCCTCAGTTTGGTGAAAGAAGATAGATGCCTTGCTAATGGCATTCAGGCCCTGTTTCCTGATCACGGCCTCTACCTAAAACAACGGTTTTCTCAAGAATGGGCCTGCAGGAGTTTAGTTCACAATCCTTGCAATGAAGAAGAAGATTCAAACCTGTTCCAGTCCCCGTCGAACGTTCATGCTCCCTCAATCTTTCGTTCGGGCAACGCCCCGTTTGACCAACATGCATTTTCCACATGACCCCACTTTCCTCAATGCATGCTTGAACAGCTGTGAACAATTCCTTATGGGGAATGGAATAGAAAAGATTTTTCGCGTCAACAGAAAAGAACTACCCAATTTGGTGATTATCTTGAAGAAATTCAATTATATCATAGGGAAACTGATGGAGGGAGTCATTGGTTATGGAAAGTTCCAGGTCTAAAAACTAATTTATCACTTTCCGGTTGCTCCTGTGTAAATTCTAACCCTTCTCCTTTCACTAAAAATTCCCAGAATCTCGTTAACTTTACCTAAGTAGGACTGTGTCTCCTGTTTATTTAGAACTCTCAGTACCCTATCCTTATCCAACTGCTCATTCACATTTCGATCAATCATTGAAAGCAAAATGTTGCTCAGAACCGGCACAACACAGGAAGGAGCCAATACAAATCCATTTCTTCTGTATGAACAATCCACTTTCAAACTGTACAACTGCAGCATGAAGGTAAAATTCTAACAGTCATAAAATTCCCTAGTTGCACACCAGCTGCGTTTTGAAAGGACATGACCTCACTTTCCTCAATGCATGCTTGAACAGCTGTGAACAATTCCTTATGGAGAATGGAATAGAAAAGATTTTTCGCGTCAACAGAAAAGAAATACCCAATTTGCTGATTATCTTCAAGAAATTCAATTATATCATAGGGAAACTGATGGAGGGAGCCGTGCAGGCTAGGCTCACAAAGCACATGGAGCAAAATGACTTGTGGCCTCACGAAATGGTTGGCTTCAGACCTGGACTGAGCGCACAGGTTGTGATGCTCCGACTAAAGCACGATATCATGGACACAAAATCAAGGGACTCTAAAGTGATTCTAGGGCTAGACTTGACAAAGGCGTTCGACAACATCAAACAGGCTATACTCCAGGGCCTAATAGGCATAGGTTTAGGACAGAAAACCTACAATTACATAAAAGACTTCCTGACAGACAGAAGTGTCTACATAACGTTCCAAGACATCGAGTCCCCCGCAGTGGAGCTAGGGAGCAAGGACACTCCGCAAGGCTCTGTCCTGTCGCCTTTCCTCTTCAACGTGGCCATGAGAGGACTCCCCACGGCCCTCAAGAAAATCAAGGGTCAGCAATTCAGCATATACACGGATGACGTCAATCTCTGGATCAACCAGGGAAGCGACACGAGCGTAGAACAGCGCTTGCAGGAGGCAGCGAACACGGTAGTGGCCTATGCCACCAATATCAGAATCAGAATACAACATAAAAGTGGAAGGTAAAACCGTTCCTAAAGTGGAGCAAATCAGAATGTTGGGATTCTTTATACTACAGGAAAACGGATACGACAGCATCATATAAAAAGCTAGACACCTGCGCGTCGCAAGTCCTAGGCATCTTTAGGAGAATCTCCCTCGGGGGTAGAGGCCTTAAAGGGAAAAGCCTACTAAAATTAATACAGGCTTGTATCTTTAGTCGAGTGTGCTATGCCACACCTTTCCTTAAGAGTGGGCGAAAAGAGGAAGCTGGACTCCCTCATCCGAAGATGTATGAAGAGAGCCCTAGGACTCACAATGTGCACCTCTACGGAGAAACTCCTCTCCATGGGGGTGCACAATGGCTGGGAAGAATACGCAGAGGCAGTTCGCATGGCACAGTTAGAAAGGCTTAGCAGCACCACCACGGGCAGAGCTATCCTGCAGAGGTGGGCTTGCAGACTGACCGCGGGCTGCACCGTAAAGCTGACATCCCCCTAAATGTAGGAAGAAAATAGCAATACCCCCTTGTTCCCGAGGAACATGCCTCCGTAGCATAATACCGAGAGGCAAGAGAGCCAAGGCGCTTACAAAGCGATTATAAAAAATGCAGCCCGAAGAGGTCGCCTGCGTGAATGCAGCTAGTGGGAAGTCGGGCGTGGCGGTTGCCTCGACTAGGCGTCCCCGTGTCGGCAGCCACTATTCGCAGCCGCAACATAGAGACGGCCGAATAAGTTGCCATAGCGTTCGCTTGCGTTGGAACAAAATCAAAATTCGTAGTCGGCGATAGTAAAACTGCCATCTGGAATTTCATGAAAGACAGAATCTCGCCAGAAGCGGTGAGGATCCTGGCCGATAGAGATCTGACCTGCAAAGTCAGCTTAATATGGACCCCAGCGCACACGTCGGTTCCCGGCAACGAAGCGGCACACAAGTTAGCCCGAGCTCTCTACTTCTGTGTAACCACGGAACCGCCAGACTGTGGGAACCAGGATGAGCGCATGCAAACCTATTCTGAAATCATTGAGAACTATAGAATAAACAGAAAACTGGTGCCACCACCGGATAAGAAGCCAAGCAATAGAGAAGTAATAGAGAAGTGACCTGCAAGCCGGAAATTTCATTAACCCAGTATGGGTCTTTCACGTTCTACCAGGGGAACACGAAAACAATTTTTGTAAAACGTGTGGGGAGAGGAGCACCCTCGACCACATAATATGGGAATGCGCAGACTCCCCCGGAGTCGAAGATATTGATAGCTGAGAAGCCCTGCTGCGGAGCGAAGATCCCGCTTGGCAGAAACAAGCCATCCGCCTGGCGGCTGAGGCCGTGAAAAGACAAAATCTGTTAGCCTTTAGTCGTGGAGGCTCCGGCCCCCGTCCTCCAGGCTTGCATGCTGCAGGTGGAGTAATAAGGGGTCTCCATTTCCGGCGGAAATAAAAGTTGTCATCCATCCATCCACTTGCGAGATTGGCCTGTGGCAGCGATACATACGTGTATTTTGGTTCTTGCTCTCTTCTACCTTACAAGACTTATGTTTTCAGTAAGAGTGGCATTTTTGTGATCAGGAGCTGGTATACTATCAATACAAGCCAACTTCAATTTCTCCTCAGTGTACGTTTAAAATGGAATCAACTGATATAAAGACCATTTATGCAAACCAGAGTGAAGTGCAACAAAATAGTTCTTTATTATCCGTTTAAAATGTGCTGTTTCACCTTTTCTTTGAACACTCTTCACGCTGCATAGGATGTTGAATTTTTTATCACTGAACCTTCCCCGAGCACTGCTGTTCTGCCAATTGCTGGTGCCCTGGCCTTGTCAAGCTGTTCTTACAGCTTTTTTGCCAGGGCATCCATTAACACCATATATGCTGAAAAATAAACTTTGTATTTGAATAGTACTTGCTCAATGTGCATTTCACCTCAGCTATCTGACGGGTGTTAAATAGTTTCACTACAAATCTGTGTCTGTTTGTATCTCCTTGTATGTCTAGTTGTTCTGCTGTTTCTTCCCATATGTACTACCTAAGCCAGCTTCTGATCCTTAAGCCTCTATTTGCTTGAAATATCACGATGGCAATTGGTACATGGTGGAAAGTGGCCACTGTTCACGATTGTGTTGTCATCAGCACAGAACAACTACTTCTGGTTAACCAGGACCACCCAGCAGCAAAAAAAGTTGGCATCTGATGAGAATGGATAATATCGCCATTAGACCGAACCCTATCCATCAGTGCTCCGGTGTAGTGGATAAGTTTTACATTTTTGGATGCAGAAGGCTGCAGTCTGAACCTCTTGCTGTAGTTTCTTTTGCTTTGTTATGCTCAAAATTAACTGCTAGTAAAATATTTACGATCTACCTTGGGTGTATGCTACGTTTTAGGTCAGAAGACGAGATGCTCCCAAGCCAAATTCACCATTTAGAAAGGTGTGTGCCAAAACCAGAAGTTGTGGTTGTTTGCTGTTGATAGAAAGGAATGGCAACTGTACACACCACCTCGCAATACTGATACGCATTGTTAAAAAAACATTGTCTTCATGCATGCAGAACTGCCCTGCAGGTTGAAGTGCAGCTTTCTTTTCAGCACTGACTGCTCCAAGGTTCCTGGACATTGTTGTCATAGCCAATGCCATCTCACCGAGACCACTCACTGTTGACATTAAACACCGTCAGCTACCTAAATAGGCGTTGTGTCTGCAGGGCAATAAAGAACAGCACGCAACTGCTCACAGCCAATGTTCTGGCCAATTATTATGACCAAACCACTCACCAACTGTTCTTATGTACAAACACCTTGTGAATTTAGCCGCAGATAAGCTCAGGATAAGCATAGCTTGCAATTTTTTTTTTTTTCACATACCATATGCTATGTACAGTTTTCGCATGCTTGGAAACACTTCTCAGACACTCCAGCGCATCAGTAATGTCTGTTAAATTTAGTTGACAGTGTCTTCATGCATGCACAACTGTGGGTGCTGCAGGTGGCATGCTTACAGTGCACCCAGCTAAAAAAAATATGCAGAGGCACCAGAACTTCACTCAATACACAATTTCCTTACCCCTTTAGTATGAGTAATCGCCTACTTTCAATTCAACATTAGATTTAAAGTCTGAAAAAAAAAAAAAAACAGGCTTTTTTCACTTTTTTTTTCCAGCACTGGAAAGCATGGACACCTGTCAGGATTGCTGAACGTGACTTGAAGGTTAAAAGACCCCAAGTGATGCCAAATTAATGAGAGTCAGCTGTATCTTGTTTGATTAATACCTTCGTGTGGGCTAGTCAGTAATTCATCATGGAAAATGGCAGTGCAAAGGAAATGAGGACATCAAAAAAATATAGACCACAGGACAAGCACTTGTTCTGTGGTCAATGTTTTTTTATGTCGCCCTCGTTTCCTTTGCACTGCCATTTTCCATGATGTATATTGGTTGTGTTGGAAATTAAGTCCTAAATTGTGCAATACGTTACAAGTGTGAATGCAAATAAATATAGAAAAGAAAGGCTACCCAAATACAAGTGCACCCTGCATATATGCGGCACAAAGCTACACTATGCAAGCCAGTGGCCACCAATGCGCCATTCTGCAATTGCTGCTCCCACACTTGGTGGCATTCATGCAGCAATTTTGGGTGGCCCATTCACTACAGCTACAAAAGCAAACAGGGAAATAAATCACTCAGTGCACAGTGGACGTTAACTAACAGCATGGTTTATTGTCATAATAGTTGCTTTGCCTTTTGCAAAGCAGCTCTCAGTGCACACACTTGGTCAGGTTTTGCAGGACCCATTGCAGCAGACAGAATCGAACTAGTAATTAATGGCAGGGTGAATTTGAGAGCCAGCAAGACACTTCCGCAGATGTTCCATAATTTTTGTGAACATGAAACTGCCTGCCGAACCCAAAAGCAGATAGGAAAGGTCTAGAGAACTGGCTAGTATGCTATGTGTGGAGTGTGCTTTCACTCGAAGCATAAGTGTGAGTGCCCTGGCATCAGGTGAGTACATTAAGCTAAGTGAAGGTGAGTCCAGCTTCACGGTATGTCAAGTAGATCTTCTCAATGGAGTTCACATATGCAGCTGTACGAAGGTCCAACCCCAGGTTGTACTTCATGGCAGTGCGCATGATTTGCTGTGTCAGAAAACCAGGAAGAAAAGTCAATGTTCAAGAACTCATATAATTGAAGGCGCTCTACTGTAGAGCACAATGGAAAAGCTTCTTTTGTGCAGCACAACAGTTACTGAATTTTTTTTTTTTAAAGCACTATATATGTGTTAACAGTCTTAAAATGAATAAAGCTTTCATGCATTAAGTGCTACCAATAGTTCCTAGGTAAAAATAAATAAGGCTCACATGATTTCAAATCTGTGAGCCTGAACTAGGATGAGGATGGCTTAGCTCTCTGCAAAAGATAAGTGAAAAAAAAAAAAAAAAGTCTACTCACTCTTGCTGACCTCTCCATGGTGTAATCGAGGCCAGAATGTACAATGTCCTTTTCAGATGCACCCTGTACATACAAAAGCACATTCAAGCACACAACAGAAAATTAAGCTAAAGCCTTTTTTATTATCAGTAGAAATTGCCTTTTTGAGACAAATTTTAACTTTAGCAGTTAGTACTAATGGCACAAATGTCAATAATTACATTTTAATTTAATGTTACATAGTAGCAGATAGTTAACCTCCCTAAACATCTTTGAGCAACCATAGTCATTTAAGCAGACAAAAAAAATGGATGGAAATAATATTTACGGGGTTTAACCTGTCAAAGCGACTCAGGCTATGAGGGACGCCGTAGAGGAGGGCTCTGGAAAATTTCTACTACCTGGAGTTCTTTAATGTGCACTGACATTACACAGTACATGGGCCTCTAGCACTTCGCCTCCATCAAAATGCAACCTCCGCGGCCGGAATCGAACCCGCACCTTTCGGGTCAGCAGACGAGCACCATAATTACTCAGCCACCGCAGCGGCTTCAAAACAATGGAAGTGTCATCGAAAATGCACGACTAAGCGACGGCTTTCATCCCGAGCAAGCCAAGCCCCTTTTAACAAAGGAAAATAATTTGCATGTCCAAATATATGCCAGTAAAAATAGAAATTTGCCCATTATAGCAAAATGAATTCCACAAACTAGGTATGTTGCAGTACATGCAATACCTGTTCCCTTCACACTAAATGAATATTTACTCACTTCCTGTGTCAGAAAAAAAAGAAATCAGCAATAATAAGCACAAAGATTTGTTTAATGCATCACTGGGCTAAGCTAGCAGGTAGAAAAGCAATAAGATAAACAAGAGAAATGGAGAAAAACTGCAAACATGCATAAACTGCAAAAACAGTTGTGCAACACTTTTCCTTCAGGTCTTTACCTCTTTCAGGGGCCACTTTTCCTTTCCATCAAAAACAAATATTTTTCTGCGCAAATATTAAATTGAGGTCTCAAGAAAGATAATTTATTAGCCTTCTAGTGCAGGATTCCAACGGTTGATATTTTACAGGGATGTGCAAAATTTCACACATTGTCACAATTGATTAAAATAGCAAAATCAAAATGCCAGGAATTGTCACATACACACCCGAAGAATCATGGAATCAATTTTTGTTTTAAAGATGAACATTACACTTGTATAATAGTGAAAAAAATTGATATTACTGGTGGCAAAATCTGTCTGCACAAAATTGGCAGACAACGTGCTCCCTTGCTCACTGTCCACAAAATATTTACAATGTTCACTATATGGAGTAAAAAAAAAAAAAACATCTCATTTACAACAAGGATTCTAAATTCACCTGAAACAATGAAATCACTACAAGGTACAGCACACACTGAGAAAGCTGACAGTTCACTGCATACACAGTTGTGTGCAAAGTGCCTGAAAGGGTGCTACTTCTGCTATCAAAGGGACACTGAGGACAAGTAGAAGTTGGCCCGTATCGGCAGGACACCACGTTCTAATCACAGAGAGACCACTCTCACCGGAAACAGACCTTCTGCAAACTAGCAAAGACCAAAAAACAGAATACAGGTGTCGCTATCACTGGCAGATTCCGGAAGTAAAATGTGTGCATCAACACAGATTTTTTCACGTGGATCCCAGAGCTGCTCAGCCATTCAGTTCAAAACTGTTGCAACCACTTCTTTTCGGTAAGGGTGTGACGAGTTTAAATCGAGTAGGAAGAAGATTTTGAAATGCAATTTTCTCGCCGATACATGCACCTTTACCTGCCGGACAAACATTCAACATAAGCCAGAAAGAGGCAGAGAATCAATTTTTACTGAGAACTAATAACTGGATGTAGTTGTCCTCAGTGTCCCTTAGATGCGGACCTTAAAAATTAAATTTTTTATTACAGATATAGAATTGAAATTAGGTGCATATATGCATTTCTTCCTCTTGTTTTCAAAAATATAATCAGTTTCTGACATGTCAGTTAGTTCCCATATTATGGGAAACTGAAGCCTAATGAAGTAATTTCTTACAGGTCGTATATTTTTTGGTTCCGATCGAACTGGAACTGTAGCCAAAGACTTGCCATGCAGATCTATGATAATTATATTGTTATTGAGGTGCATCATTATATAAATATGTTCAATTATGTTGAAGCACCACAATGAAATATAATTGGGTAACATTACTGTTCACAAACTTTGTTATGTTCGACCCGGCTATAAATAGGTAGCACAGCTCTATCGTTTAGTTCTTTCCGAATTCAACAGTGTATGATTAACTGAAATTGCACCATAAAAACATAAAAACTTCCATACGGCTAGTCATGTTGGCAAAGAAACACCAAGTGGAAAAAATTGCGTACGCCAGCCATTTGGAGGCCATTGCAGGGGCCTCAGAAAACGGCGGAATGCGGATGTTCCAAGAGGATTTCATAGTAGTGAGTAATACCAAGATGAAAGGAAGGCGCCAGCTTTCGAACAACACCAAGATGGGGACACAGTTGCGGGAAGCGACGGGCATGAAGTTCTGCAGCACTTTGCTCAGAAATAACCATTTTGGCACTTTCAAGGTGTCAAATACATGTACATAATTTTTTAGTAGCTGGAGGTGAAATTGAACCCAAATATGCCATTTTTGAAAAATCTAAATTTTCAGATTTTTTACCATTTACAGGGCCTGTATCTCCCCTTAAAAGAGGGTCTTAGAAAAAAAATTTTATTAATGAAGTCGCAATTATGAAATCTTCAGGGAACATGCATTTTTGCGTGCTGATTCCAAATATGGAATTTAATTTATTGTACAACAATTTCTTGAGCACTTATGCAATATGTTATGTAACTTTTTGTGGAGAGCTTTCAAGAAATCCTGCTGCAGGGAACTTGCTAGAATGCATGCCATTGGTTTCTTTTGACAGTAAGCTATGCAATAAAGCTAAAATTATCATCCTGCCTGTCATAGAAGTTGAGTTATAGAATTTTGAAGTTGTCACTACAGAAACAGGAAGACAAATTTTTCTTCCCATTTGTGAAGTACGAAGTTCAAAACCCTGTAACTCAACTTCTGTGATAGGCAGGATAACAATTTTACCCTTATTGCATAGCTTGTTGTCAAGATAAGCGGACGGCATACATTCTAGCAAGTTCCCTGCAGCAAAATTTCGTTAAAGCTCTCCACAAAAAGTTACATAACATATTGCATCAAGTCCACAAGGACTTGTTGTATATTAAATTAAATTCCATATTTGGAATCAGTGTGCAAAAATACATGTTCCCTGAAGATTTCATAATTGTGACTTAATTAATAAAAAAAAAATTTCTAAGACCAGCTTCCCCCCTTAAGGGAGAAGCATTAAAGTGTATGCTCCATCACTAGACACGACAGCGAGACTTAAATAGCGTTAGCACTGCTTGATCCTCGCAACACACTTCAAAGAACTGTTAGACTGCTGACGAACGAGATTAGTTTGGAAAACAAAATCACAAGTGGTATACATACGGAGATTCTTTTCTGGAAGGATTCGCTTGGCATGATTGGAATACGGCCACCAGCCTTGCCAAATCTCCTCTCCAAGGATTCTTGTACACTCTCTGCAGAATAAATATTAGTATGCTATTCAGATTACGTCACGACAACACTTTTGTATTGTTAATAAAAAGCCACAAAAGTTATGCGAGCTTCACAAATCTACTAACATATATCAGTTTCCTTTTTCCATTCCTTAATGAGAACTAAAGGACAGAACTCTGGCTGCATACAGTGACCCACTATGGGTTGGTGGCCAACACATCACATTTAGTCCTTTTCTGCTAATCACGTCCCACCTTTTTCTTTTCCTTTTCAGGCCCACATTGCACAAAAGAAATGATTAGATTAAATGCAAGTTCATGAGGAAATACCTTTTTTTTTTACATTTTTTTTACTCTTCTTCTTAATATAATCTTCTGCCAGTACAATAATTTGCAGTCTTCAAGTCACCCCTGTGTGTATAGGCTGCACCCCTCTGGAAACGAGTGTTTCCCCCAAAAATTGCACATAAGTTGCATTAATGTCTAAGGCGCACCTGTTCATTTGGCAAGGGCTACAAAAATGTGCTAAGGATCCCTACGTTAGAGTGCGAGACAAAAATGCACATTTGCGGCAGGTACCGCACATAGATGATCCTCGAGCTATGGCTAGCGTGCCTTCTTCCTACAGTCTGCCTTTTTTGTTGGCTTCAATCGACTGGAGCATTCTTGCCGCTTTGTGCCAGTTCCGGATTATTTTTTCGCTGACGTTGAACTGTCTCCCTGCTGCCTGGTTCACATTCCCCAGCACATGTTCAACAGCACGCAACTTGAATTTTGCAGGTGGAGTCATGTTGAGCAAGAACAACGCTCAACACACGTGAAGCCAAACTAAAGTGAAGCTGATATCGTAACTTTTATAGAGATCACTGCTAGACTGGATGCACTGGCCGCCGCATTCAGTCCAGTTGCGGAGAGGTTATGCAATTCTACCCATAAGATAACAATAAAAATTCTTTTTTTCTTTAACGCATCAATTTTATTTTCACGGCAAAAGATGACGCACAGTGGCGCCTGATCTTTCGTCGTATATACGTCGCACCGCTGTATAGAACACAGTGAAAAAATTCAGGAAAAAAAACACAGGACTTACACACCAGAAAATATGGTACTCTAATTTGGCTGGTTGTACAATCATATGGCAATACACAGTCTTTTTTCACAAATATGGTGTGGCAGCAAGATGTCCCTATCCCCATATCCCCTTTCCTCTTTCAGAGTCCACTCTGATGGGCAAACCCAAAAAACCACTAATACAGTTTTAATAAAGGATTCAGTCATTCAGTCACAAGATGTCACTGCTTTGTGTGACGTGGTTAACACACGACAGGTACCATCAATCACAAGAACGGTCAACCTGGTGGAAAGTCATGCTACCTGTCAGACACACAGCAACTAAGACGAAGACCAGCCTGCAAGGACAGTTAATAAAAAATATCAGTGCAAGGGAAATTTTACACTGCACAGCAAGATTAGAAATACAGTCAAGCCCACTTATAACAAACCTGGCAGTCCGCAGTTTAGAAATACAGCCAAGCCCACTTAGAACAAACCTGGCGGTCCCGCATATTGCGTTCATTATATGCAAAGTTCGTAGTAAGTGGACTTCCCACATACAGCCGGAGGTAAAAGGGCAGAAAAAAAGCAGTAATTATTTGCTAAGGAAGTGCATACTGTGCACCTGCTTCTTTGAAACAGGCCCTATCATAGCCCTTTCCAAATTCTCCAACGCGGTCACGTGCTGCTCGCCAAGTCTCTTGCTGCCAACAATCTGCCTTGGGCATGCGACATAACTTATCGCAGTTGAAGAGCTCACTGCTGATGTCGTAGGTCGGCCTCTTAGTCACTGTCTTCATTGGACTCCTGTCACTAAGAGAGTGCTAATATATAACATACAATGGCTTCGTCAGTTCGTGGCTTTGCAATGTTGGCATCATCATCTGCGCCAACCAAGTCTGGCCAGCTGCACATCAGGGACGAATTGCCACAAATATACATTCGCATGACAACATTGGTGTTTGACGACGTTGCCCGTTGTCCCTTGGCCCATGCAGCCCACACGCACACAGAATCTATGATAAACTGCATCACAACGCCACTGTCAACTACCTGCACACTGCCTGCAAGTAGCAGATCCGCAGAATGGGGACAACGAATTACGCAGGCGACGAATGTAGCCAGCTGGGCCAAAAGGCATACCACATGACTGGTGTTCAAGCTTCTCAAATCACTGCCATTGGTTGATCACCTTTTCGCTTTCAAGGAAGCCTCTGTCTTGCATCCACAATGCTGGTGCTTACATTTTAGGCACTTTGCCCAGCTGGCACACACGCATGTACTGATTGTCCTTTTATGCCTCGTAGCGTGCCGGCTTGCACTGAGCTGGCACTTATCCAAAGTTTAAATACCACTTTGTTTATAACATTTGTGGGTCTCCCTTCCATGGCAGTGTCACAGGGGCTGGGAGATTCTTTTCGGCCTCCGTGCATGTGGGAAGCACGAGCTTTTTGGACTCCTTGTTTGCCGCAGCTGAGTTGTGAGGCCATAGTTGTTCATTTCATTAGAGTACCATTGCCCTAATACATATTCTGATGGTAGCATTGCTCTCGCTCGGTAAGAAGCACACATTTGTTATAGCTGTGGCTGTTATAAATGGGCTGAACGGTACCATTTCTGGAAATTTAAGCAAAAATGAGTTTCAAGTTTTGCCTCTACTCATTCAGCTTCTTTTTTTTTTTTCTGGATAAATGCCCCGTGTCAAGTTCACATTAGTCTTTCCATTCACTTAATTACTTCACGAATGCAACACACATAAATGCTTCAACCAGAGCAACTAGCACAAAACAAAATATAAAAAAAAATTCGCACCCAAGAGATGGTAGTTGGACTCCCTTTCATACTTGAAAAGAAGCCTGCCATAGCTGACATGATTCAAATTCTTGAGCCACTCAAAGTAGCTGACAGTCACACCACCAGCATTGATGTACAAATCGGGAATGACCAGAACGTTTCGCTCCATCAAAATCTTGTCCGCAGCAGGTGTGGTAGGTCCATTGGCTGCTTCAGCAATAATCTAAAACAGAAACACATTTAAACTCATGAAATTATCGGTGCAATTGCACTAGAATTTCCTTCCCTGCCTCCTTCAGAGATTTCAGACGTCTTACAGCACAGAGTGCACTTCGGTGTTTGTTTTATTAAGAATGCACAGTTCACAAAATGTTGCAACCAAAGGATATGCCTGTCTCAGTAACAGCACTGCCTATCTGTAAGCTATGAAATTTTTTTTTACTGAACATTTCCCAGACTATTCTCTTAACAGGTTAGATTTGCTTGGAAGTAAATTAATCAGCTACTTTCATGGTTACGATGGCAGGTGAGAAATTTCCTATCCCTGTTAGCTCAGTTCTCCAAGCAACTGCTCTAGTCAGGCAGGAATAACAGAGAGAGAGGGTTTATTGAGAAGAAAGGCAGAGAGGTTGGCCTGAAAAATAAATATCTGGCCTGCTACTCTGCTCTGGGGGACGGGAAGAGGAGATAAAAGAAGGTCACGATGGAGGACGGTGATGATGGGAGGAGGCAGATGAAAAACTACTTAAAAAAAAAAAAGCACACTTTCTGACATCACAAACGCGAGACAAGGTCCGTGTCGCTCAAAAAGCGTGAGAGCGCTTGCGTTGCCTTTACAGTTCTAAAACTATCTGGCCAAGCGCCGAGGATCAAATCCTCAGAGAGGAGCGATGTGTCCATAGGCTTCAGAGCAGATGCGAGTATGAGTCTTTCACATGCATACGCTGGACACGCCACTAAAACATGTTCTATAACAGATCTGATCTACTAGCAAGGGAGAACTTCAATGGTACCTATGGAAGCAAGGAGGGACATTTCGGCCGTGGCTATCTAACAAGAATCCTGTCCCCAGCTTTTCATTACACTGAAATGCGAAATGCATGCAGGTTGAATTTAGCCCCTGTAAAACATGACATAATAGAGACATGTTATTACCTTGCACTTAAACTTGTTGGCATTGTCCTTTGTGATTATCTTCTCAAGAGCAGCTGGAACGAATATGTCGCATTCTTCATAAATCAGATTCTCGCCTTTGTAAGGCTCTGCACCGGGAAAGCCATTGATTGTGCCATTGTTCTGTGGAAACGGAATAAGAGCAACAAGTCACTCCTTCACTCTCACATCTTGCTTTTGGATAAAAGAAATAGATCACAGGCACTGATTTTCTTGCATCCGAAGCACAGCTCTAGTGTCAACCATGGAGGCCTTGGAAACCAAGTCGCCCTAAAGTTCTCTTCAACACAAATATCACAAGTCGGACATCGTTATAGCGAACAGGTAAAAAAAATCGTAAAATTAGTCAGTGAAGAAACAGCAACTCAGGTGGCCGTTACTGGAGAGTAGAGAGTTACCTTTTTTCAAAGTTTTAGCACTGTTTAGAAGCTGCTTGCCGCAACAGCGAACACCGCGAAGAACCGAGCGCTAAACGTCAGTAAGGTTGGCTCCCCCATACAGCACCAAATGCCAGCTAGGGTAGCTTCTCCCCATTCAAGCAAAGTCACATTGAAAACAGTACCCCAGAACGAAAGCTATCGCCATTTTCACTGCCTGCGTGACAGCTGATGTGAGCGCAGAATGGTTACTGCAAAGCTACAGCCGTCTGCGTCGCAGTTTCCAGGGCGCTGTCGATGAGTGTGAGAGGCAGGAACGCATGCTGACCGCATGGCTGCCGACCAAAATTTATTTCACAAGCCTATTAAAAAAAAGTGAATTCATTTCTGAACCAACTTACTTATCGATACATGTTGATCACACACACTAAGTTCACGCTGAACTTTGCTGTACCAATCTTTTTGACTCTTGCCAAAAATTATAACAGATTGGAACCAGCTGTCTGCCTCTATTGTCTGCATCCAAGATCCTAAGGCATTCAAAGATGCAATGAAAAATTTCCTGTCTGCTTAGCCCGATTATTTTTCTTTCCTGATGCTGTGTCCAGATCACTCTTTTTTTGAAAGCCTTCCAGTATATGTTCAATGCATGCGTGTTCTTTGCTATCCCCTTTCTTTATTTAACATTTTCAGATTTTGTTTTATAGTTTGTGGTCTATGGCGGTTTAACGACCCAAGGCAACTCAGGCTGAGAGGGACGGCTAAATTTTCATTCAACCCCTGTACCCACCCCCTCTGTAACACCTCACAGGCCTTGAGGGGAAGTAAACAAATAAATAAATAAACTCTCCACGCCGCTACATAATCCGCGGCGCTGCTGGCGAGCGCAAGATAAAAGCGCAAACTATGAAGTGAACCACGGCATGAATGCTTGCTGCGCCACCACACATCACTTGTGTAGTGTGGCGAAGCGTACCGCCTGCCACCCAAGCAGGCACCGCTTGGCACTGAGGAGTTCAACATATCCACTTTATAACCAACCGCTTCCCGTGTGTAAAGTAAAAATAAGAAGTGTGCTTAGGATGAGTTTGATGTAACTGATACCTGTGTTCAATATATCGAGGCTCAACTGTACTTGCACCTATCCTTACTATGGCATACATTGACCATACTCATTTCAATGAAGTTTATGACAAAATTCGAAAGTGAAAATAGAATAAGAAACATCTAAAGGTTGACCGGAGGTTTCCATATATTAGCCCCACATAGCCAGCATGCCTCCCTGCTCACCTTACCTCACATCCAAGAGCCAAGGATGTGTAAGCCCTTACCCCAAATCTCCCCGCATAATATCCCTAGCTACACAACTGAAGCGATCCACAAAGCAACATGCATGTGCACCCACTCAGGCCCTTCCAGATGAACAAATTATGTTCATACGAACATTTTCGCCATTTGTTAACATATCTAGAGGCCAGGTTAGTTACAGATGCTACTTAATACAGTGCAGCCTCAGCTCTCTAATGCGCAGTGGTCGAAGTCTGCAATCAAAGTATGAAGTTCACTGAACAGCAACCGATATCACAGGTCAAAACGGGATCCACAACATCCACAAGCATTTGAGACATTCTGTGAGAGACGTCAATATCTCATACCAGCCAGACTCTAGTGGCTCATTTGGATGATGGCATATGGTTGGCACAACGTAAGGTGTCGGAGGTTTGTAAGCCCACATGGCGGACAACAAAAACATGAAACAAATGACCCCTCCCTAGACTCAATACAAATAAAGTTGCACAGCATGACTACTGGGTCAACGCGTAATGACTAGAGCAAAAACACTGAAATTAAAAAGTTTTGCTGTGCCAGCACTTCTTAAAATGCAAGCTGTGAGCAGCATTTCCCACCGAAAGTATTACGAGGCAATTCTTACAATTTTCCATTCTTCAATCTCCTTAGGGTCAATTCCATTAGGATTGAAGATGGAGCCATCCACTTCTTGGATACCGATGCATCGAGCTCCAGCCCTTGTTAGGTAGCGCGTACAGTGCAGTCCAACATTTCCAAGACCCTAAAATAAAAACAGTACATGGCAATTCATATACATCAACAGAAACACATCTGAAAAATATGCAATTTAATCCCCTAGCGGACTTGGACGAGCCAGGCTCATCATAAGCAGACTGTCGTTTCTGGCTCATGATGAGTCAAGCTTGTCGTGTGTTTTCTAGCACACTCTGTCTGATTTAAGGAGGACATGACTTTCAAATCGCGAAAATCTAAAAAAAAAAAAACAATTTTCGAAAACACTAGATTTCATACCTATCAGGTCTTTGTAATTACTCCTGAAAGATGTTCCCCGAGAACAGCCCAGGAGTGACTTAAAAATTATTTTTTTGTGAAAGCAGGTAGCAAAAAACTGGCCGAGATATCCGTGAAAATGCCAGTTTTCTCAAAAGCGTTTTTGACGTGACTCCCCTGCTAGCTGAACATAGCATGACAATGGGTTCATGGAATTTCATACGGTTCATTGCACTGTGTTCCTTGATAAATTCTTTATAATCTGACGTTCCTACATTTCTTAATTACTTTCTGATCTTTTCACTGTCACTAATTTTCATTGACGATAATGAGTGCATTATGCAAGCATGGGTATAACATTCTGTGTAGAAAAAACAAGGCCAATTCCCATGGTAGCACCTTGTTCACACCTTCTGGGTAGCAGAGAATAAGGGGTAACAAATTTTGTGCCCCCCCCCTCTACCATGCCTATTAGAGGGCAGTGGCACTACTCCTTGGCCCCCCTCTGCACATGCCTATGCTTAAGTCACAAAATTCTCACCTGGACAATGAATGTTTTTCCACCCCACCCTGGGGTTGTTCCAATCATGCTCATGAAGCTTGCTTCGTTGATGAAGTTGTCAATGCCATGGAAGACTCCCTGAGCATAAAACGCATAAGAAACTGAGTCAAGCTGCATCTGTTCCTGCACAACAGCATTCAGCAATCTAGGTCATGTGACACAGTCAGTGACAGGCAACGTACCCGGCCAGTGGCAGACACCCTGCCATGAATGCCGCCCTGGTTGATAGGTTTGCCAGTTATGCACGCATGCGAGTTCAAGTCGGAATGCCCTGGAAACGAGACGGGATAAGGCCACAACAAGGAGGTTCGAAAAATTAGTTCAAATTCCTGTTCACTCCATCAGATAATTCTAAGCGATTGTACACAGTCTGGTAATTCATCCCCCGCGGTGGCTGAGTGGTTATGGCACTCGGCTGCTGGCCCGAAAGACGCGGGTTCGATCCCGGCCGCGGCGGTTGAATTTCAATGGAGGCGAAATTCTAGAGAACCGTGTGCTGTACGATGTCAGTGCACGTTAAAGAACCCCAGGTGGTTGAGATTTCCGGAGACCTTCACTATGGCGTCCCTCATAGCCTGAGTCGCTTTGGGACGTTAAACCCTCATAAACCAAACCACAGTCTGGTAACTCAACCAATACAATGCTTTGAGTTTAAACAGGCACAAGTAGCACCCTTAAACAGGCACCAAAATTAATTTTAATAATGGTGTTTGGTGCAAAACGTTACAGTCATGCTTCAGCACTTCCACATCTTTACAATGCAGTAAACAAGACAAGAACCCCAGTGACTACAATGATGCTTGCCTCAACTACACCAAGTAATGTAACATTAAATTGCGTCTCATTCTTCTGCTACTGGCTTAACCAGCAGCCAAACTGATAGGCAAGGCAACATGATGAAGAAGTTTCTATCAAA
The DNA here is from genome assembly GCF_052857255.1 of Amblyomma americanum. NCBI lineage: Eukaryota > Metazoa > Arthropoda > Arachnida > Ixodida > Ixodidae > Amblyomma > Amblyomma americanum. Next base: position 295,256,194 of record NC_135497.1, on the reverse strand, counting down.
ATAAATACCACCAATGATTCTCGCATCAAAGTTGTATAGTAATGTAATGAATGATGTCAGCAGTTGCACTGAGAATGCAGGAAGTAGAACAGGCCCCACTGAAGGTAATTTTTACAGAGAGAGAGTGCATCTAGATGTGCATAAAAAGTAGCAAACATTGTCTTGAGGCTCTGGGCTCCAGTTACCAGATGCAAATGAACAATGTATGAAATCATCTCTTGGGCTACTTTAAGCAATGTACATTTGAAAACTAAATGAAAAACTGACAGACAGAAACTGTAAGTGAATGAGCCAGTAATGACCTAAAGAGCTGCAACTAACGTTTTTCTGTCTTTTGTTGGGTTTTATGGCACATAAGCAGTTTACGTTTAATGTAATAGCAAAAATCATGTGTACGGACTCGGCCAACTACAAACAGAGCGAAGTAAACTAATCCCAAAAACAGGACCATGAAACCTACTGGGTGGGCCTTCTCCACAGCATGTGTACACTCGCAGTGAAGCTCACTGACCATTCAAGCTTACGTGCTAATTTCAACACGACAACCTCAAAACAGCTGCGCATCTCAGAGCAAGCTTAGGAAAAAACAAAATTGGCTGAGTATATCACAAAAAAAAACAGCAGTAGCAGTAAATGACAACACCTATAAGCCCTAAAATAAATATTTGTGAGCATAAATACTATTCGAGAAGAACAGTGCATACCAATGGTTTGAGAGTAGGTGTCAGCAATCCAGCTCATTTCCCTTTCACCGGTTCCCATGTCAGGTGCTGGCACATCAACTCCAGGCCCTGAGGTAGGAGCAAGCATATGGTGTTCAAATATCAGGTGCAGGACCATCAAGTTAAGTTCAGAAAAAGAACCACAGGTAAAATGACACCTGTGATGAAACATGAGATATATTTTTATGCAATGGTGCAAAACCTGCTACTGTGGCCTAAAAAGACAGACATAACACAGTCATTTATGAAGCAAGAAACTATGTACTACCTTGATCAAACTGCAGTCATGTTTTAGAGTCTAGTTCACAACTTTTGTGAACCTAAATATTAAGTTCATGAGAAGGTCTAAAACATAGGTGGGTCTGACCAACCTTGCATAACAAAGATGTTCAATAATTCAACCGTAGGAAGCAATGCAACTATGCAACCATGCCATGAACACAATAAAGAAAAAAGCAATTATGGCTAACTTCTAACATCTGCATGACACTCATTAAGCCTAACCTAAATGTATACGTAATGACATACAATACACCTACACACAGATTAAAAGGCATAAAGACTTAAATGCACCATTAGTTTTTTCAAGAGCTTTACAGAAACCTTCAACACAACCGTCATCAAGAAAGTACTCAACATACCCAGGAAGCCCTTCTTTGCAAGTTGCAAAGCAAAATTTCGAGTAATTTTTTCAAGCTCAAATTCGCTGAACTCTCTGGGGTTGATCTTCAGCCCTGCTTTTCCACCACCAAAGGGGACATCCACAACGGCGCACTTGAAAGTCATGAGGGCAGACAGAGCTTTGACTTCATCCAAGCTCACGTCTAAGCTGTACCGGATACCTGCAGTGAAATGTGTAAGAATTTTAGTAGCATTCACAAGGCCTAAATAGAAATGAAAAAGTAAGCTCAAAACCCAAGAAAATACAGCACCATTGACCATTGTGCTTTTTAAGTACACACAGCACGAGTGCACTCCTGGAAAGTAAAACAAAGCTTACATAGAAATTAGATACCTTTCTTTCCTGCCTTTGTCAGTGACCTAAGAGAAGTCAGTATTGTGGTGAGAAAGCAGATATGTTATCTCAATAGAAGTGAAAAGCTATTAATGAATGACCGCAGCCTTAAATTTTAGAAGCAGCAGTGGAACTACATCAGAGTAAATAGTCAACTATAAATAACTGGCACTGATTAATTATTCAGAACTACATAGTGACAGCTAAATCATCAAAGTAAACTGCTAAGGGTCTGCTCAGAAGTCAACGGAAGTAATAGTTAACACTTCAACTGCATATTTCTAAATGATGGAGCCATGTAGAATACAACAGCAGACTTCAAGAAACAGCAGGCTACATTGTACTTCATTTTTGCATAATTCAATATTATAAACAACCTTTAGAGATGAACACTTTCAACCGACCACTGGTCGCATTACTAGTTCTAAATGTCTGCAGAAATGTCCGCAACGAAAGTTTGAGCACAGTAATGCCACTACACACAGGATTTCTGTTATGTTAAGCGCAAATTGCCGTTAAGCTCAAAGCAGTGCCAAATAGTGAAAATCGCCACAAGCATTTCCGTTTCACAGTACAACCCTTCTGACCTACTAGCAAGGCAGGGCGAACCTAATACTTTAAAAAATAAAAATCGCGCCAGACGCGGAGCTTTCTCGAACATGCATCTAGCACATGGCCTATCCTATCAAATAATGAGCATTTGTGACCTTGAGCTAACGGCGCATAGGGCTATTCGGTTATAAAAACCGCAGTTGACCTCCAAACGATAGCGTAAAACGAAAGGGAAATCCTTTGATGAATAAAAAAAAATTATTAAGTCAAGCCTCAACGTCACAGGTTTCCTTTGTTATTTATGACGCGTGTGTCTAATATATCATCTCGTTGTCTGGCTGAGAGAGATATAAAGAAACAAAGAGCAGAAGCAACGTGGAGTAAACTTTCTCGGCACCCGGATGGGCGCACACGCCAAGCCCTTGCGGCTGGCGCGCGTGCTTGGCATTTTTTGCCCGTGAGTTAAATCTCAAAGTTAAAACTTTAAGTCACACAGCACTCGCCAAGCCCAGCTTAAACAGGTGGCCGGGCAACGGTCCCGTCCGGGAACCCGTTGGAGCTGGGCGAGGCGAGTCACGAGCGCCCACGGCCGCCGTTGCGGTTGCTGTGCGCATAACGCAGAGGTGCTCGTGCGTGAGGTCGCGCCTTGGGGGAGAGAAACCCACCTCCTTTGCAGGGCGTCCGATGGTGGCTGTGCTGTGCCCGCCACCCATTGATCATCACGTATTCCCCATTGTCCCTCTTCAGAGGAAAGGACACCTCGAGCACCGCATGGCAAGGTCCAAGAAGGGCGAGGTATCCGCGAACCTTCTTGCGTTTCTCCTCCAGGCTGAGCTTTCCTTTGAACTCCTCCACAAGTTTGTCCTCAACAACTTGCCAGCCTCGGTGGTAGAAGTACTCAACCATATGGAAAAACGACGGATCCTCGGCGTCCTCCACATACTGCAGCTGTTCAGGCATCTTGTGGTCCGAGTAGCTCCGCCGTTGGTGTTGTGAAACCATGGGCGCGATCGCGGACTTGACGGCCTTCCGACATATTCCTGCCTTACCGTACACGCTAGCAAGTTGGCCCAAGGTGACTGCGCCGTACCTCAACATCTTGAATGTGTATGCCTTCGGTCACTGCAAACTGAAATCGGCCACGCTAAAAAAAAAAAGCAACTACGAAGCTCTAACTCCTCTACCCATACAGACGGACCCACTCTCACTTTAGGGGCAGGGCTTGGCAACTGGATACGATTAGTGCGAATCCAAATATATACCTCATTAAGTATACGAATGCACCGCAGCGCCAAAACGGCCAAGAAAAGAACTTAAGAGCACACAAAAATTCAAAGCCCCTTTCTACAATTTCAAATAGATTAGGTCGCCTAGCTGCTGCCTAAAAAAGTAAATAAAAATTAACACGCGTTGTAGGTCACGAATAAATATATTGCTTCTACTATCGTTTGAAACATAGAGCGCGGGAGATTTGAAACACGATTGTTTAGAACGAAGCACACGTGATGCACTTTGTCCGTTGCTGCGGTATCAGTGCGCATTAAATAACACCAGGTGGTCGAATTTATTCAAGAGCCCTCCACTACTGCGCCTCATTTTCTCTTCCTTATTTCACTTCCTCCTTCATCCCATCACTCACGACGCTGTTGGGATGTCTGCCGAGAGTGAGAAAGTAACTGTGCCTTTCCTTGTAACCAATTTTCCATAGCAATGAAAACCGCTGGCTTAACCTAGACGCACAAGTTCGGAAGGTACTTATATGTGCAAGCCAAATGCCCAGTAAAAGGGTCCATTCACCGACCCCCAAACATAGGATTAGAATACTTACTGGTCGCAGTTTTGTTCATCGATATTCTGCATGTTGCATGCACTGCACGCATATGCGGCATGTGGATGGGCTACATTATTGTTGCAGTCCATGCAAACGCTCTACTCTTATTAATAAGACGACAACGTAATAAAAGGAAGGAAATGAAAACATATGACGTAGCAATTGCCCCTCATGTTGAATTAAGTCACCATGCCTCGTCCAATGAAAAAAGACGTTATTGTTTTCCGTTCGAAAAGGTGAAAATGAGGAGCAGGAGGAGGAGGAGGAGGAGGAGGAATGACTCATACTTGGGTCGATATGAGCTGCTTGCCGTACAGCACCCGGCACACTTGTCAAAAGCCCGCGAATGGTGCGCTCCAAAGTGCGTCTTTGCTTTCGGGGATATGACATTGAAGCCATGGCCACTCTGCATTCATATACTGACTGTGGTCAGTGCTTACGTACGGAGCTTCTCAAAGCGCATGTTTAAAATTAAACAAAGTCCATTACACGTTTTCTCGCGTGCATGCTTTTAAAGAAAAGAGGTCTGTGATTTCGCACTAGAGTCCCGTATCATTGCTGCATTGTACTGCCTTGATCCCCCGCCGCGGTGGCTCAGTGGTTAGGGCGCTCGACTACTGATCCGGAGTTCCCGGGTTCGAACCCGACCGCGGCGGCTGCGTTTTTATGGAGGAAAAACGCTAAGGCGCCCGTGTGCTGTGCGATGTCAGTGCACGTTAAAGATCCCCAGGTGGTCGAAATTATTCCGGAGCCCTCCACTACGGCACCTATTCTTTCTTTCACTCCCTCCTTTATCCCTTCCCTTACGGCGCGGTTCAGGTGTCCAAAGATATATGAGACAGATACTGCGCCATTTCCTTTCCCCAAAAACCAATTATTATTATTATTATTATTATTATTATTATTATTATTATTATTATTATTATTATTATTATTATTATTATTATTATTATTATTATTATTATTATTATTATTATTATTATTATTATTATTATTATTATTATTACTGCCCTGATCCATTCCACTCTGCACCGCATGGGTGGAGTGCTTTGGATGCAAACCGTCAGCACGAGGGAACTCTTGCGCTCTTTCCTTCTTTTTTTTCCCCTGTGTCTGTCTTTTCGTGTGTGCAACTCTTCTTAAAAACAATAGAACTGACGAGAGTTGTGAGGCACCCATATCATGCTGAGGATGAAATGATATGGGTTTCGCGGTTGGAATGCGCTTTCAGCAACATTCTTTCAATAATTGAGATTGGCTATCTTGTGATTGTGAAGGCCTGGACCTTTCTTTGCTTCGGGTACGCTTGAGCTCATATTTTCCAAGGTCATTTACCAAGTGGCCCGCGTAGTCTTCACATCCTGCAAAGCACACTTGATTGGAAATCACATTCCACACAATGAACTCGCAGCCCGGCTTAATATGGCTCAAATGCGCAACAATCAAAGTTAATAGCCTGCGTCGCTTTGAGACAATAAACCCCATGAAACCAAAGCATGAAACCAAAGTTAATAAGAGGGCTTTCACACAGCTATAATCAACGAAACCACCATGCCAAACACAGCCAGGCGCGCACCGTATGTTACCATTCCGCCGCCGTTAGTGTACTTACTTCTCCATTATAGCGACATGGTCTAGTTCTTACGAGGAGGAAGGAGAGCTTGAGGAAAATGCCACTGTCCGCAGGAGTGTTGAGTGGAGTGCTTCCAAAGCTTTTCGACAGATAAACGTCACGCTATGCTCACGCATACGCTTATTCTGCCGTGCCAGCCTGTTCTTCGCCCTCGGAGCCACCATCCCACCTCCTCCACCTGCCTTCTCGCTCCTCGCATTCCTCCAAAGTTGATTTTCTACGCAAAAGGCGTGGTTTATGAGACAAGGAAATGGCGCAGTTACTGCCTCACTTCTAGGCTGACACCTCTACCATGCCGCAAGGAAAATGAGGAGTTAAAGACGAGAGGAAGAGGCGCCATAGTGGAGGTCTCCGGTGTAAATCCGACCACCTGGGGATGTTCAACTTGCGCTGACATCGCACAGCATACGGGTGCCTTTAACATTTCGCCTCCATCGAAACGCGGCCGCCGCGGTCGGGTTCCGTGCGCTGTCAGTGCACGTAAAGGTTTCCAGGTGGTCTGGAGCCCTCTAACACGGCGCCTCTTCCTCTCTTCCTTTTTTCACTCCCTCCTCCATCCCTTCCCTCAAGGTGAAGTCGAGGTGTCCACCGAGGAGTGAGCCAGTTACTGCGCCCTTTCGTTTCCTCGAAACCAATTTTTTTGTTTAAGGTGACTTTTTTGCTTCTCTTGTGTTCTGGTATGGTGCACCCCGCCTGGATTGAACTGTGAAAAAAAGGCTCGGTGCGCCAAGCTGTCACCGCGAAAGTGTCCCATGAACAGTCGAAAAAGTTCTGTCCGACAGGGCTCTTGTAAAACTATCCAAACTAAACAGCTGACGTTTGTAATCAAAACCTGCACCCGCGATCATCGGTTGCACAACCCCGCGCTTTGTAGCACGCTCCGCGGTCATACTACAGCGTTTACCGAGCGCGCCGTTCCAGAGACCGTATATAGACAGGAGTGCTACCCGCATCGCTTGGCACGTGGTCCTTGCATCTCTGCTGCGCGCATGGAGAGGCTCGGCGGGGGTGCTGGCGCGATTGCGTATCGGTGACTCGTACGACAGACACTGGAGAGGCTGCGCAGACGGAAAGGAAACACCGTGAGATAGTGGAGCGCGTCATCGATAAGGAGCTCCATTGTCCCGTGCCGCGGCACTA
>NC_135497.1:295191801-295244301 GCF_052857255.1 Amblyomma americanum | reverse complement strand
CTGTGCTGTGAGAAGGCGCAGGACAGAAGGCTGTGTGGAATTATCGTTGCAGCTGTTGCAACCTTCTATATCATGCCTAGAGTTTACATTGGCAACGTCGTCAAGGTATGTTGGTTTAGGCACATTTTTTTTTGCTTAGCAGAACTAAAATGATTTTTTTTCTGTTTTGATAACACGTACGTCGCTAGCTTGCTCCGAGACTCGTGCGAGTCTCTAAGGCAATTGAGTAGAACATGTGAAGGGGGCTAGTTGGTGCATTTCAACAGAAAAAAAAACTGGCGCCAAATCAGACGACGCACATTATTCAGAAGTTGGAAGTTCAGAAGTTGGAACAAGCTGGCTACCCGACTTCAATCATAAGTTCTGTGGCAGAAGTTTTACTGAAAATTTAAAGAAAGAAAGCATCAAACACACCGTAGAAGAAGTTAACAGAAAAGTAGACCTATTGTGACCCCTTATACCCACAAGATGGCACACAATTTGAAACATGTGGAAGCAAAATACAAGTTTTTCCGCCCCCAAAAAACTGGCTTCCTTGTGCAGAATAACAGACCCAAACAAGGCTTCTCAGACAGAATGCAGTAAGAAGCACGAAGCTCCGTTTGTGAAGTGTGCCGTGGGCGTGGTCTATCAAACACCTCCAAGCTGCGGAAAAGTATACAAACTGCATGGTTGTTGCATTAATGGTCGTCTAGCTGAACAGGAATGGCACGGGGTCGTATTTGTACCCCATCACTGCAAAGCCTGCGGTAAAGAAGACAGGAGCATTTGCGTGGCGAGGCTAAAGGACATCAATATCTTAAAAAGGAGTAAGGATAAGATAGCCCGTAAACTGGTCGAAGCTTTCCTTATCAGAGAAACGAGTAGTGATTTTTTAAGCACCCCGTCAATCACCATGTATAATAATGAATGTGTTTTCTTAGAAATAATGAGGTAAGATATGTGTCGCTGTTCAGAGGTGAGTATTTGACCTAAAAAATCTCGACCTCACTTCAACCTCAAAAAACATTTGCCGACCTCCTTTCTTCTTTCACTCCCTCCTTTATTCCTTCCCTTACGGCGCGGTTCAGGTGTCCAACGATATACGAGACAGATACTGCGCCATTTCCTTTCCCCCAAAAAGCAATTATTATTATTACCTCAATCAACCTCATCAGTTGAGGTTGAGGTCTCCTGAGACGCCCTCACCTCCCTTTTTGTTAGGCCACTGCCGAGCTCACTGAACCTCACCTCAACCTCAAAAATTGAGGTTGAGGTCGGCTGCTCGACCTGAGAAAACAAACAAAAAGAATTAAATTTCTTAGAAACAATTCTGAGAATCAATTGAGACAGGAAAGCCAAAATCATGATGGTATTATTTAATAAGGTGTGTACAGACACTATTGAAGTGCACGCAGTAGGAGAAGCTTATAATCTGGCATGAACCCTTGGAGAGTTTATCGGTGGTGGTGGAAACATTTATTGCCAAATACCGAGGGGTGAAAACCCCCTAACATGGCACGAGGCAACCCTTAGGGGGCTGTCCTTACAGGGCAAGGGACAGCCCTTGGAGGGCTATCTGCTTCAGGGCGTCGGTAATTATCCAGCGCTCCATGGTCAGCAGCAGCGGAGCTGGCCAGGAGAGTCTCCCAGTATGACTCCGCCGTGGTGGGTGATGGAGGGTGTGGGAAGGCAGGACATGTGAGGAGGACATGAAAGAAGTCTCCCGGTTTACCGCACAGCTTACAAGAAGAAAGGAATTGATCTGGGTAGCGGGCATGGAGGAGAATAGGGTAGGGAGCAGCTCGCGTCTGGAGTCGGCGCCAGTGGGAGGCCTGGGTTAAGGTTAGGGAGGGAGCCGGCGGTGCGTAAACGCGCCGGGTATCTCGGTAGTAGGCAAGAATATCTTTGAACGTAAGCAGACGCTCTCGGGATGGCGGAGGAGGTCCAACTCCGGCCCGGAAAGTGGGACCTCGGGCGAGGGAGTGGACCTCCTCGTTACCCGGGAGGCCTGCGTGTGCGGGGGTCCAGATAAGGGTTACGGGGTGGGTGGAGTGCCAGAAGCGTAGAAGCCGAGCCGCCGTTCGGGATATCAGGCCTTTGGCGAAATTGGATAGGGCGGATTTTGAGTCGGAGATAATTTTGGTAGCAGAGGTGGAGGCAAGGGCGAGTGCAATGGCCGGAGTTCCGAGGTTCGAACCCGACCGCGGCGACTGCGTTTTTATGGAGGAAAAACGCTAAGACGCCCGTGTGTTGTGCAATGTCAGTGCACGTTAAAGATCCCCAGGTGGTCGACATCATTCCGGAGCCCTCCACTACGGCACCTGTTCTTTCCTTTCCTGTTTCGCTCCCTCCTTTATCCATTCCCTTACGGCGCGATTCAGGTGTCCAGCGATAGTCGAGACAGATACGGCGCCGTTTCCTTTCCCCAAAAACCAATTATTATTATTATTTCGGCGGCTGCGTTTTTATGGAGGAAAAACGCTAAGGCGCCCGTGTGCTGTGCGATGTCAGTGCAGGTGGTCAAAATTATTCCGGAGCCCTCCACTACGGCACCTATTCCTTTCTTCTTTCACTCCCTCCTTTATTCCTTCCCTTATGGCGCGGTTCAGGTGTTCAACGATACTGCACCATTTCCTTTCCCCCCAGAAAAGCAATTATTATTATTACCTGGGTCCGGCCGTCCCAGCAGCGCGCGGCCTTGTCAGCCGCGTGCCGCTGACCATAGCAGCCGATAAGGTCGATCACTTGCTTTAGCCCATCGTTTGCTGTTGCATGGTGCCTTGTGCACAGGTCATCGTCGCCCGCGGCCGTCTGCCGTCAACGCACGTGGCCTATCGCCAGCTGTGTTCTTACTGCGCAATGCATGCTGCCCTGTCGCCGTCGTGGCAAGCGGCCGGCGAGTCCATCACGGCGTTCGTCGCAACTGTTCCCTTTTTACGCGCACCTGCTGCGGAGGGGGCCACGGGACAGCGGTGGACGAGTGACGTATATCGGCGTGGTGCCGGCGCGCGTTGGAGGGCCGCCAGAGATCCAGCCCTTTCCTTCAGTGCTGAGCGGCAGCATACGTGCGAAGAAGCCTAGCGCAGGCTTGCGTGTTTCTAGTGCACGGTTACCTGCGCAACGCGCAGTGCACTAGACCCTCGTTCCTGTCAGGCTGACCATATATATCGAACTCCGCATAATTCGAACACATTTTCCCCAGTTCGAATTACCAAGAATTAGTGACCTGCAACCGCGTGTGCGCCCCGCCGCGGTGGCTCAGTGGTTAGGGCGCTCGACTACTGATCCGGAGTTGCCGGGTTCGAACCCGACCGCGGCGGCTGCGTTTTTATGGAGGAAAAACGCTAAGGCGCCCGTGTGCTGTGCGATGTCAGCGCACGTTAAAGATCCCCAGGTGGTCGAAATTATTCCGGAGCCCTCCACTACGGCACCTATTCTTCCTTTCTTCTTTCACTCCCTCCTTTATCCCTTCCCTTACGGCGCGGTTCAGGTGTCCAAAGATATATGAGACAGATACTGCGTCATTTCCTTTCCCCAAAAAACCAATTATTATTATTACAACCGCGTGTGCTGTGCGATGTCAGTGCATGTTAAAGAACCCCAGGTGGTCGAAATTATTCCGGAGCCCTCCACTACGGTACCTCTTTCTTCCTTTCTTCTTTCACTCCCTCCTTTATCCCTTCCCTTACGGCGCGATTCGGTTGTCAGCCGAGATGTGAGACAGATACTGCGCCATTTCCTTTCCCTAAAAACAGTGTTTTTATTCCGAAGCCCTCCACTACGGCACCTCATTCTTCTTTCCTTTATCCCTTCCCTTGCGTCGCGGTTCGTGTGTCAGCCGAGATGCGAGACATACTGCGCCACTTCCTTTCCCCAATAACCAGTTATTATTATTAATTATTATCAACCGGTTCGATCCTATTCGAACCGGTTCAAATGGGTTCAGAACCAAAAAAATTTGACCGTAGTTTGGGTTTTTAGTCAATCTTGTTATGCTGGTTGCTTGTGTGTGTGCCATTGGTCTACAAAATAAAAATATAAACAAAAAAAGTTTTATGACGCAAAATCAAATGAACTCAAAATTACTGTAAATCGGCTATGTACACGCTACAATCCATCTGATATGAGGGACATAAAACGAAACGCTGGTGGATTTTGAATCTAAAATACCCGCCTATGTACACGCTACAATCCATCTGATATGAGGGACATAAAACGAAACGCTGGTGGATTTTGAATCTAAAACACCCGCCAGCTTCAGCAGTTCAGAGACCTTGCCGAGCGAGTAATAGCTCACACCTGGGGCTTGTGTCAGTGAGGAATATCTCCTACGTATAGAGTACACACGCGGGTGCCGCCAGGACCACCGCATGTGCCCTCTACCCTAACGCGCACTATTGGACGTTTTAAGCATACCGAATACGTATTAGCGGATATGTATACTGGTTTACCGGAAGACTCCTGCGCACGCGCAGTGACATGGGCGGGGCCAGCTGGGGCCAGTGGGCGTGCGCAGCCAGTGTCAAGTAAACGGGTTTTATGCCTCCGCCAGCACCTCTCCGGTATGCTAAAAACGTCTACTGAGAGAGGAGCTGTCCAGTACCGGCAGCTATAGACAGGCACTTCCTGCCACCCCAAAACCGACTTGCCAGTCGCCCCCACCACCACACCTCCAAAATCTATCTTTTGCGCATCCCCCCCCCACCGGCCCTCCCCCTCAACCCCCCCCCCCCTACAAGAGCCTGGTAGGAACGCTGGCCCTCTCTAACAACCAAGAGCTTACCAAACAGTTCCTTAAATCACCTGTCTGACATCGGTTTCGTAATTCGATATATATATATATATATATATATCGAGCCGCATATATATATATATATATAGCTTAGTATGTTCAAAAACACCGCAAATCATGGTTTCTCGCTAGTATAATGTGAAATTAAGATTTTGGCTATATGCTGATGACGTCACCCTATTTTCATCTGATAAGAAGAGTATGATAAAAAAATCTGTTAGGCGATTTGAGTAGTTAGGTCAAATGCGAATTAGGTGCGCTAGAAGTTCGGTTTTCCCTTCGGTTCCGTTGTTCAGATCCAGCGTTCCCCGGATAGCAGTTGTTCACATACGTGCGGAATTGGTCATTCTCTCTATTCATAGATCCCTGGGAGCCTTCCTAGCATTCCTGGCGCAATAGCTGCAGCGGTCTAGTTAAGATGCGCCACTGCTCTTCTACAGTGGCAGGTGTTGCCATCGCTGGGACTTGGGTTGCTTGGGTTAGGGTGCGACCCAGGTTGATCTTCCCGACCAGCCTGATTAAATGAGCTGCCGCCTGACACGGTGGGCAGGTTGATAATAAATATGTAATTGGTTTTTGGGGAAAGGAAATGGCGCAGTACCTGTCTCATATAACATTGGACACCTGAACCGCGCCGCAAGGGAAGGGATAAAGGAGGGAGTGAAAGAAGAAAGGAAGAAAGAGGTGCCGTAATGAAGGGCTCCGGAATAATTTCGACCACCTGGGGATCTTTAACGTGCACTGACATCGCACAGCACACGGGCACCTTAGCGTTTTTCCTCCATGGAAACGTAGCCGACGGGGTCGGGTTCGAGCCCGGGAACTCCGGATCAGTAGCCGAGCGCCCTAACCACTGAGCCACCGCCACCTGACAGGGTGAGCGCGTTGCCTGTCCAGTGTGCGGAACATACTCAACGTTACAGAGGCCAAGCCACGTCTACTTGCTGGATACACCACAGCTTTCGCTCTCTAACCAGTTTCAGCATAGTTGAACCGCAGCTAACTTTTTGTGACCCAATGTGTGACCCACGGCTCGGCACATTTTTGCAACACACTTTGTGACCAATGGCAGCCCTTTTTGTGACCATGACTTTTTATGACCCATTTCATGTCCATGACTTATGAGCATGACTTTGATGAGCACGACTCAATTCCGTTCTTAGACAATGACTCAAGTCATGACCAAATATTGATATGATCCCTGCCATGACTCGTTACTTCGGACTCATGACTCAATTACAATGACTCCCATGACCATGAGCTGACACACTTTATATATACCAATTGTCATTCACATTCACTCATGACTACTATATACACTAGCTGATGACATATCGTGCGACACATTCTGCTTCTACATTTTGCGTCCACTTTTTGCACACACGTCAGCTGCCGACATAGCCTAGTAATGGTTTCGCATTAATAAAGCACTTGATATTTTGGCTGCTTTGATCTGGTTTATGGGGGTTTAACGTTCCAAAGCAACTCAGGCTATGAGGGACGCCGTAGTGAAGGGCTCCGGAAATTTCGACCACCTGGCCGGGGTTCTTCAACGTGCACTGGCATCGCACAGTACACGGGCCTCTAGAAATTCGCCTCCATCGAAATTCGACCGCCGCTGCCGGGATCGAGCCCGCGTCTTTCGGGCCAGCAGCCGAGCGCCATAACCACTCAGCCACCGCGGCGGCTCTGATATTTTGGCGTGCAACGCCCAGCTTCAGGGGTGCAAGCCGGAGGAGGGGGGGGGGGGGGATAAACCGATTATACACGTGCCGCAGCTATAGTGCTTGCATGGAGCAAAAAAAAAAAACAAAAAAAAATCTAGGAGGGAGCTCAGCCTCCGCAAGTCATCCTCCTGTTACGCTGCTGCCTTCTCTCGCTGAGGGCCCTTTTGCGCAGTGAATCGTGGGAATTTGGCCTTTCGTAGTTCCCAGACTGCAAGCCATGGCGTGATTCGTCGTGGTGGTAGTGGTTTTATTAAAAAATAATAGTAAAAAGGAAGGAAAAGATTTTTGCTAGCCCCGGCATCTGCCATCGATACTGAAGCACCTGAGCTGGGGCAGCGGAAATAAAGGATAGCAGGCAGAATGGAGAAATGAAATGAAAGAGGTGAGGGGACCGGAAGAGTTGTGCTCTTTTACGTGCATGCAGCGGCGCAGCGCGCGCCTGTGCGGCGGCTCCGGTGGCATCCGTACCGAGGCGATCTCAGATTCCATGGACTGCGCCCGAGGCGCGCGGCTCAAATTTCAAGCTGAGGCGTTACGCTGCTCTGCGAGCGAAACCTCGCTGCCGCTGCCTTGTCATGCGAGGGCCTCTTTTCCCGCTTTCTATTATATTTTCGATGACTAGGCTTCAAAGATGTCACGTGAAGCTCACTCTGGTTTTTTCCCCCTCCATGGTGGCTTCATCACATACCGCGGTTGCCGACCCGAAATACGCGGGTTCTATCCCGGCCACGATTTGCGATGGAAGCGAAATGCTAAAGGCCCGTGTACTGTGCGATGTCAGTCCACGTTACAGGGACTCTGAAGGGGGCTCTCAATAAAGGGATGCTAAAGGACGCCGCTTCACGAATATGCTCCAACAACATTTTAATGCGTTTTGTATGCTGGGGTATCTTATCAAAATATGAATTTCAGCGCGTTGTCGCGTCGTTCCGTCTCCTCTCATCACTTTTTGCACGCTGAAAGATCGCCTCTCACCAACGGCTGCCGACGCGCGCGGGAATTTCCCGGGTACAGTGAACTAGCATATTCCCGGGGGGGGGGGGTGTTAGGTGGATGGATGGAAGATAGGAGCGCCCCCTTTGAAACGGGTGGTGGCAGTTGCCACCATGCTCGGCATTTTTTTCATTTTTTAAAATAGCGTTCAAATTAACAATTTTTTAGAAATATGTTTTCAGTCTCCTTCTAAACTTTTGTCACCTCCCTGTTTTTGAGCCGCCAATATTAAGGTGAAAGCCTTTAATGGCTCATACTCCCGGTCGAGATCCTGGCCAACCGGAAGTCACGACAACGGAAGTGACGTCATACCGTCCCTTACGCTCAACTTGATGAGAAAAAAATCTTTGTGCACTATTGGATTTGAACCACCATCATACCATTCCACAGCCAAGCGTGCTAACGACTACACTACTTCCTGCCAATGCATGTGTAGTTCTCCTTGCCAAGGGCACTGGTAGGGTGATGCTGGAGAGTGTTTGCGGAAAGGCGTCGAATCAGACGGATGCCTCCCAAACGCCCTCTAGCGTCTCCAGCATTTAATATTCACAAACAATTGTGTACTGAACACCTTAACCACACATCAGTGACACAAGCAGCAACACCGCGCTAAAGGCTTTCGCCTCACCGCACTTTAGGTCAACAAAGTGCCCCCCTGAATTTTTTCCAATCGCTTTTTGCTAACTTCCGCAGCCGATTTATTTACATAACCATAGTTACACGCATCTCTGAACCATAGAGTTTCTTACTACTAGCAATAAGGAACTCTATGCTCTGAACCCTAGGGTGTCAGGGAGCGCGACTGCCTGCATCGACATCCGGATAGACACCTGGATACCATCACATTCGAGTATGAGGTGTCCATTTCTTCCTATATATTTACCACAGATTTACAGACTTCTGATCCCCTGAAGGGACGCAGCTCACTGGTGGCGGCCATGGTAGTCCAAACCTAATCAATAGCTACGCAGGAGCGCGAAGCATACGAGGACACAAGTATGAAAAAGGACGCCAGCTTGCGAACTTTCGTGAGAGATTGTGGGATCTCTGCTGCGTGCAGAAGTGTATTATTCAACTTGGATATTTATGACAACACAATGCAGAGACTGAGCAGGTTTATACACTCTCCTCAGGTGTTTCAGGGTCCCTTTACAGAACCCCAGGTGGTCGAAATTATCCGGAGCCTTCTATTACAAAGGGTCGCGTTAGGACGTTAAATCCCATAAGACCAAACCAAATTTATTTGCATACACATTTGAAACTTCGCTGCAAGCCTTACAGCGACTTTTTGCAGAGCAAGCAGCGCTGGATGTCAACATGTGCATGTTGGGGAAGGGGATGAGGCAAAAGAAAACTGCCTTTCCAATGAAAGAATTGCTATTACCCAGCTTTGCTATGCCCCTGCACATTGATGCAAATGAGCTGGGGAGTGCCATTGCTGGCATTTATGCAAGGAGAGCTCTTGTGTTGAATTTAAGCAATGTATTTACCAAGGATATCCTGCTGGGAGATGTGTTGCACAGAAAGCTGCAAGATGTCTTCTGAACACTTTTATTAAAGAGTTCTCTGACCAGCACTGAATTTGCCAGAATGTATGCCAGTACTTTGTATTTTAAAACAGCTTTTATTAAAACATGTATATGAAAAATCTTCAAACAAACCAAACTTCTGCAATAACAATACAGCAGCGAAAATTGCACAAAGATCACAATACGTTCTGTTTGTGTGCAACATGTGCTGTTGCACCACTGAAGTCGTTGCTGGCGATATACAAACTTTTTGGGTAAAGCAGTGGGACCAATTTCTTTACATGCATGATCAATGTGCTGGCAAGGAAGATGCACACAGTATTCTAGACACGGTCGACAAGAGTAAAAAAAGGTGTACACACATTACATGAACCACAATACCTTGCTTACTACCTAATTTCTAGAAGTTGCTACACCATGCTGTGTGCCACAGTGAGCACATTGGTCCCGGTTGACTACAAAAAAATGACTGCACTACATGGTAAAGATGAAGCCCCCTTTTTGTTCCCAAGCTTCTCAGAGGGTCACAGAGTTTATACTTGAGCACCATGCAAAATGTGAAGGTAGTTAAGCAAGTGGTAATATAAAAGAAGAATGTATATAAAATATTAGCAAATACATATTTTTTCCCGAGTACAACAATAACAAAAAATGTAACAAAACAGCATGCATGTGTAAAAGAAATCTAAATATGCCTATCAACATCAACAAGGCGAATTCATACTTTACAGCTGTTCGGAGGCCACAATCGTTACCATCATTTCTAGGGGACTAAAACAGGTAAGCTCCTAAGAGGCACGTTCCTTGCTTCCCCATCACACTGCTTCTATATAAAACTCCTACAAATAAACTAAAATCGGCTCCTTCAGCTTCTTTTGAAGGAACATACTTCTCCCGCCACCGGTGAAATAAAACACTCTTGACCGGTATAAAAGCTTCAAAACATAGTGAATGCGTTTACTTTATGCGGTGCACACACCACAAATTAACTTTTTAAGCACCAACATTCGTAAAAAGAATGCAATGTCCTGTCAAATTGACCTCGAAACGCAACTAACGGAGGGGAGATGGAAAAAAAAAAGCAGAAAGACAACGTAGCAAGAAGGCTATACATCAGTTCGTTACAGAGCGGTAGTAATCAGCCAGGACTTTCCAGGCAGATGGCTCCATGAACCCTGCAGGTGGCTCCTGACCACTACGTGCCAAGCTGCGCATTTTGGTGCCCGAGATGAACTGGAAGTCTTCTTTCCGCTCAGGCTCAAACAATGCCATCTTCTTTTTCTTCGTGTCGTAGGCGGCCACTTGGAATGGGATGATCTCAAGCTGTGTAAGGCCGGGAGCCATCGTCAACACCTGCAAAATGCAATTCACAGATGTGAAGCACAGGATAACAGTATTGTCATTCTGGTCTATCCACTCGTAGAATGCAGAGTCGCGTATTGACATACAGGCACCAACGAAATACAACACCTATATCGCCAAACAGAATGCTTGATGCAAAAGAGCACAGCCCATTCTTTGAGTATCATACTATATACGTTACAAAACTTGATCAAGTGTTTCATCCATACACTACAACTGAAGAATATCCACAGACGCCCACATGTATCTCAACTCTCTCACTACTGCGAAAAAATGACAGATTTTGAGAATTTTAAATTAAAATTATTTCTTCAATAACTGCCAAATGCACAGCGCATTGCAAATGCATCAAACTGTAGCTTACTGACTGTACTTCTGAATTAAAAAATGCTAGAGTTGCGAGTGCAAAACTTTAAAAAGTTGTTTAAATATGCTGGTACCACAAAAAACAACACAAGCAAAACAAAAGCAAGCCACTGCACTGAGCCAGAAGTTGATTACAAAAAAGAAAAAGAAAATCGAAATATACAAATGTTGCACATGTTTTTAGCTACCATTCTTGCCATTATCAGCTGTGTATATATTATACCGCACTTTCCATGGCCTTTCAAGTTAGGGAATATGACTGGTGCTCCATTAGAGAAAGCAGCTGCATGAGGACGTGAAGTGGAGATGGATCTGGAATGTACTGCACAGCACACTTGCTCCAAGTTCTGTTAATGTTTTTTATAGCACAGCTTGTAGTTCCTCATTTTCTCCATTTGTCTTTTTCAGTGGGCAGCGAATGGGTTCTATAGGTGAAAAGGCAGTGTTGCCATCCTTGACATCATCATCATCAAAATTCTGCTAGCGCATTTGGTAAAATATCCTGATAGTATGTTGCAAAGACCCTAAAACACCAAATAAAACCACCATCATCATTTACAAATCAAGCGCACTACATAAAATACAATGTGAACGGTAAAACGAAACACGTGCAAGCACGCGCTGATGTCCCGGGCCTCTGAGACGAAGTCTCGCTATCGGGACTGCATCAGAACTGACTAAAGTGGTCGGCGTAGCCTTTCACCTTTGATGAGCGCACGGTGAAACGGGTGCCATGATCGCTGACCGGTGGACTAAGTCCGGTCATTTTCATTTTCATGTCACCTCCTCACGTTAGCAAATGAAAAAACAAAACTGAAACCAAAGAGCTGGTGTCATAGAAGAAAACTAGAAAGAGCAGCTTGACCACAAGTGCCGACTTCTGGTCACTTTTTGGCGGCAGGTTGAAAACGTCGGTCATATATGATTGATGGCCTATGATGTGGTAGCGAAAGAGTTAATGCCTGCAAACTTACTATGTGCTACGTTCTAAAACTGGCTCAAAATTTTGCAATTTCATCAGCTCCAAACCTTGTGCAGAGCTTGACCTAAGACAATGTCCTCTTGTGAAGGTGAACAGCAATGTTAAGAAAAGAAATAAAGGTACGCAGATGACCTACATTTACATTCCTGGTGCACACATATATAGTTCAGCAATGCACTGATTTAGTACTAACGGTGCAGAAATATGTAGGAACAAATACAACTCCCTTGTCACTCTTCTTAGGGGCAAGGAAGTGAGTGATAGCTGCCCCCTCCCCTCATTCCCCATACCATGAGGGCCCACCACACTACAAAGCCCACCACACTACCAGGCCCACCCACAACATTAAAAGGCCAATCTAAATGGCATTCTCATCACCCAGCCGGCAAATGAGAGAGTTCCCAGTTGTGACACACAGATAGATACAGTGCTACCATTTTACCGGAAGTTGCAAAAGGACAACCGGAAGTTGCAAAAGGAACGTCAGTGGATGACGTATTCATGGGCGGGGCGCAGTCCCAGACCTGTTTTCTTTATTTTTTTCTGGTGCTCCTCGTGTACGAGTTGAGGAGGGAGAGGAGGAGCATAATTTTTTATCGTCTATATCTTCGCTGTTATTGATGCTAGCTCAAAAATTCTTGCACTGGGGTGACGAGTGATCGAATGCCTATCTATCGTCTGCTTTACGTAATCTCAATTAATTTATTGCATAGTCCCTTTAAGTTAAAGGCCACATATGAAGAGAATGGGGCCATGTGAGTGAGCAAAGCACACCATACCTTTGCCCCATGAGTTGGGTCATACAGGTCCTGCTTTGTCTCTGGATGTGGCATTCCTGCAGGGTCTCTGCCTACAATGTAGAAGTTGCTGCCACACACCATTCTTGCCTTGGCATGCCACTGAACCTGCACAAGTAGCACATAAAAGAGGGTGTACTTCAAATGGAATGTGAAATTAAGAGTTGTACAATAGTAAAATGACGAATCTGAAGCAAACAGCGGTGAATATTGGTAGAAAGTTTCCATAGTGTTTGAAGTACTAAAGTACACCAGCTAACTTATTAACAAATGACAGCTTTTTACTTGAGCGATAGCTACAATCACCACAGATTAACCATTTTTTTTTTCAAACGCATGACCATAATAGCAGAGCGCTTGGCACAGATCCAAGCAATACACCTTTAATACGTGCTCCAGATGTAATGGAGAGGTCTGCCTTACATGGTGCAATGGACAGGCTGGACAACACGCTGAATGTGGTAAACTTTGGTAATACCATAAGAGAAATGGCAAGTGACAGTGTTTTGAATAAGTTCTAAAACACTGAAAACCTATTTCATAATTCCATAAAATTAATGACAGCAGCTAACTTATTAACAAGTAACAGCTTTTTACTTGTGCAATAGCTAAATTCACAGTGGATTAATCATTTCTTTCTAGAATATCGATACAGTCAAACTGCAATATAATGAACATTGATATTATGAATTATAGGCTATACTGAACTGTTCTGAAATATTTCTGACCAACACACGCCATTTTAACTTCATACATCGAACGTGGCTGACTATAAAACGAATACACTGAACTGCTGAGTGCCAAGCTGTGCCCACTCAGATGGCAGGTGACAGGCTTTGCCTTGCTGCATGAGTGACTGGTGGTGATGTGGCAAGCATTCGCGCCAAGGTTTGCATTTTATCTCGCTTGTGCCAACAGAGCCATAGTAGATATAGCAGGGTGAACAGCTGGTAGCCGGGCAGTCAGAACCCATTCACACCTGTCGATAGTGCCGGAACCAGTGGCATGGTCGGATGTAGCCTTCCAGTAGCCATCCTGTCCTTGCATCGACTGTCGCAGAGGTGGGGGAAAACTGCGATAGCTTTCGTTCTGCTGTCCCGATTTTCGTGTGATACTTTTGCAAAGTGGGGAAGCCTCCCTAGCTGACATCTGACCTGCCGCAACTGCGTGTTGTCAGTGTTGTGTGGGGAAGCCAATCTAACTTACTTTTGGCACTCAGTTCTTTGCAGCTTCCTGAAAGCTTCTGAAAGGGTGCCTCCCAGCTTTTATCTTTTCTGCGACCAAATTGCACTTTTCCTACTGGAGTTATCGGCGAAATTTTGTCTTACGAATTTTGGCTATATCAAACTATTTTAACGTTTTCTTACCTGTTGAATATAACAAGGTTTGCCTGTAACTAAATAAAAACTTGCAAATTTCAAAAAGTTTCATAGAATACCATATGGGCACAGAAAAGCACCAAAAAATGCGGTAACGTCTGCAACAATGAAGATTAGTAGGCGCCTGCGTATTCAGCTGCAATGTTGACAAATTAGCTTAAAAAAAGTAGGAAGCGTCCGAGATAAATCGCCGCGTGTTTTGTAAAGTGCCAGGCAATACTATCCTTATTCATGTTTGGCACTCGACAATTCTTAATTGTATCACACATGCCATGATGCTAAATGTTTATTATATACTATTACAATTGAAAGTTTACGGGGTTTGTGTCCTTGGAAAAAAAAGAAACTGTTGTAGCTCTGCCTTGCAACCCAGTCATGTCATATTGTTGCCATACAGCATGCACATCATCTCATACCTTGACACATCTCAAGCGGCTGGATGGCATCACAGCGCCGAAATAAATTTTTTTTCCCATACACACGCATCCTGTAAACTTTTGATCGCAATAGTATGCGTTGTCATGTCGAACAAGCTTTGTCTACGATCACAGCATAGCAATTAAAGCAATCTTAATCAAGGTGTGTTGGCAGTAGAGGGTCTGTCAAGACAAAAACTGCGGATGCAGGCTTTACATAGAAGGGAATGCTTTCTGCCCGCCTAGGCTGCTGTGATGTGTGAACGTGTTGACCAGTCGCTAAATGCGAAATACAGCCAGTCAGGGAAATAAATGAAGTGAATGCTGTGCGAGAACCAGGTTTGCACCTGTTTCCGCAATGCAGATCATGTAGCTGTAAGCCTAAACACGTGAGTATCATTTCTTGCCACAGGGATCAACAACTAGATCAGCAGAATGCTGATGCTTCTTTTGGTTGAGAGAAGGGGGAGGAGCAGGGGAGGAGAAGAAAAGCCTCTGCCAAGCCAACCTTGCCACTGAATAGCATAATATCTTTGTTGAAAAAGTCCAGATGGCATGCATTTTTGCATTTCCTAGTTTCGCTTTGCACAGACAAGGTGGTCGAATGCATGAACTGCTCTTGTTTTTCTAAATTAGAGCTTTAGCTGTTAATCGGTGCTTGTCCTCTTGCCTTCAATGTCTTCATGTAGCCTTCTGTTTTTTCTGTCAACAAGATGATGACCTAAGAAGGCGGAAAAGATGTTTTCTAAGCTGGTCGGGTCCTGCAACTAAGTTTAGGTGGAGTAGGAACAAAAAAAAAGTTCCGCTACTGCGGCACATTTGTTTCACAAGGTCATTCCCTCTGCTTACCAAATGAAACAGCTTGTTACGTTTCGCCTACGACGCGCGGTATAGCCGGCGCGGATGCAACGGACGCCGGGGCTTCGTTCAAAGTGGCGGTCATTTGGACCCGTTCAGTGCTGCCGTAACGCCTCCCGCCAAGCGCGTCCAGGCAGGTTTCAATGCCACGTGTCGTCGTGTGTGCGTGTGCGCGTGTGTGCATGTTGGTGCCCACGCTTGTCAAAGCGCGGCAGCCGGGGAGAGGAGCTCCCCAACTGGGAGGCGAGGAGGTCTGACCTGCGCCGGCCCGGCGGACGCGCACGTCACGTCTGAACATGTCGGAGCGTTGCCGTATCGGGCGCCTCATCCCAAGCCGTTCCTTCTTGCCCTCGACTCCGTGGGTATAAAGGGAGCTGCCCCGGATGCCAAAGAGAGACTTCGATTTCTTCCTTCGAGTAACGTGGTCGCCCTGACCGGCTGCTCTTTTGCGATGCCAGAATAAACAAGTTGTTCTGTTGCCAGTCGACTCATCCTTTGCCGGGACCTTCGGATGTTTCCATCTGTGCCCCAGGCCGCCAGGCCAACGCTACCCTTGGGGCTTGCAACCCATTTGCAACAACTGGTTGCCAGCGGTGAGATCCCGACAACGGAGGCCAGCAGCGAAGATATGCGGTCAACTGTATGCTGAGCAGCACAACGACCATTCGGGAGCAGTGCAACGAGCCCTGTGTGATGACTGGTTGCCTGCAGCGGAACGACTGCGCTGAATTCTTGGCTTCGAGGTTTGGTGAGTGCGGGACTTTCTTCTTCTGAGTTTTGCCAGGCTTTTGTTAGTGTCAGAAACAGAGCTGGTAATTGTGTTGTCGTTGCTGCCGGGTTAGTTTGCGGCAAGACAATAGTAGGCAGTAGAGAAAGCAGCATTCGGAGCAGCCATGGATTTGAAGTCGTTGCGCAAACCGAAATTGCTGGAGCTTGCAAGAGAGTTGGGTCTGAATGTCTCAGACAAACTCAGAAAACCAGAACTGCTAAGGGCTATTCTTGAGTTGGAGGCTGAGGATGACGAGCTGTCGGAATGCCTTGAGACCATTGAGGAGAGGGAGCAAAAAGAGAAAGACGAGCGCGAACGTAAAGAGCAAAAAGAGAAAGACGAGCGCGAACGTCAACACGCTTTGGAAATGAAGCGTCTCGAGGCAGAGATGGAACGTGCTCGTAATGGAAGTCAGGCACACGGTGCAGGAGAACGGGTATCGTTCAAAATGACTGACCTGATGCGGCCGTTTAAGCTTGGAGAGGACATTGGTTTGTTCCTGGCTAACTTTGAGCGAACGTGTGAGAAGCAGGGGTTCTCTAGGGAAACGTGGCCACAGCGCTTGCTCACTTTGTTACCCGGCGAGGCGGCCGACGTAGTCGCTCGCTTGAAGAGAGAGGAGGCAGAGGATTTCGACCAAGTGAAATCGAGTCTGCTAAAAAAGTACAGGCTGTCAGCGGAGGCGTTCCGTCGGAAGTTTCGGGAAAATGAAAAAGGCAGAAGCGAGTCATATACAGAGTTTGCCTACAGGCTTATGTCAAACATGCAGGAGTGGCTCAAAGAAGAGAAACCGTTTGGTGACCACGAGAAAATTCTGCAGTGTTTCGGGCTAGAACAGTTTTATAGTCGGTTACCTGAGAACGTGCGGTACTGGGTCTTGGATAGGCCAGACGTTAGTACAGTGGCTAAAGCCGCCGAGCTAGCCGAGGAGTTTGTGACGCGTCGGGCTCGTGGAGCTAAGGACGGTCAAAAGGGTGAATTTGGCTCCAAGTCTGAGAGGCCGAAGTTCACACCCATGAGAGCAAGGGGGGACACACGTAGTGCGGATGCGAGTGAAAGCAGTCCGACCGAACGTAAGGAGACGGCGGCAGCCGAAGCCGAACGCAGAAAGCGGTTCGAGAGGAGGCAAGCGCGCGTGTGTTATACGTGCCAGAAGCCGGGTCACTTTTCGGCGCAGTGTCCAGAAACAAAAAGAGAGGTCGTGTGTTTGTCATTATGTAGCACTGACGAGAACATGAAGCTTCTCGAGCCTTACATGCGAGACTTCCTCGTGAACGGGAAAGAGTGCCGAGTGCTTCGCGATTCCGCAGCTACAATGGATGTAGTTCACCCCTCTTACGTAGAACCCGATATGTTCACGGGCGAGTGCACATGGATCAGGCAAGCCGTGGAAGCTCATAGCGTGTGTCTGCCCGTAGCAAAAGTGCTTATTGAAGGACCTTTCGGAGCACTTGAGACGGAGGCCGTAGTGTCATCTATGCTGCCCCCCCAGTACCCGTACCTATTTTCGAACAGGTCCGATCACCTCCTGCGCGAGAAGGGGCTTTTGTTTGGTGAGGCTAGCGTTCAGGCCTTAACCAGATCGAGAGTTCGGGAGCTCGCTGCGAAGGCGGTAGTTGCGGGGCCGACGTTGTCGAACAATGAGAAAGGGTCGGAGGCGCAGCAAGCTGACGAACTGAATAAAATTGAGCCTGTAGCGTTGAAGGCACCAGGTACTGGAGAGGAAATGCCCAACACGGGAAAGTTAGAAGAGCTTCCGGTCGAGCTTCCAGGACTAGGCTCAGTGACGAACAGGGAAGACACTGATCAGGTCATTAGTGACTTACTCAGTAAAGCACCGCTGTCGCCTGAGCAGAAAACCGAACTACACCAACTCTTACAAGAGTTTCAAGGTCAGTTCTCTGAGAGACCTGGTAGGACTTCTGTCCTTACTCATGATATAGAACTTACCTCCCCTGAGACAGTACGATCCAAGGCGTACCGGGTGTCACCCCGCCAGCGCGATATTATGGAGGCTGAGGTAAAGAAAATGCTACAGCTCGGTGTTATTGAGGCAGGTGAGAGTGATTATACCTCCCCTTTGATTTTAGTTGAGGTACCGGGCAAGGAACCTCGTCCTTGCGTCGACTACCGCAGGCTTAATTCCATCACTAAGGATCAAATTTATCCGATCCCTAACATCGAGGAGCGCCTTGAGAAAGTTAGTAGCGCACAGTTTATTTCCACCCTAGATCTTGTCAGGGGTTATTGGCAGGTTCCACTTACAGAAGAGGCTAGTAGGTATGCGGCGTTCATTTCACCAATGGGAACATTCCGTCCTAAAGTTTTGAGTTTTGGTTTGAAGAACGCGTCATACTGCTTTTCAAGCCTCATGGACAAAGTGTTGCGGGGACAGGAAGAATTCGCTTTACCGTATTTAGACGACGTAGTGATATTCTCCGCATCCTGGTCTGAGCATATGGCACACTTGCGGGCAGTGCTAACCCGCCTGCGCGAAGCGGGCTTGACAGTCAAGGCTCCCAAGTGCCAATTAGCACAGGCCGAGGTTGTATACCTCGGTCACGTGATTGGACAGGGTCGTCGCCGCCCCTCTGAAATAAAGGTGGCCGCTGTGCGAGACTTCCCGCAACCGCGCACGAAGACCGATATTCGGTCGTTCTTAGGTGTCGCCGGCTACTATCAGAGGTACATCCCCAGGTACTCCGATATCGCGGCTCCCCTGACGGATGCTCTAAGAAAAACAGAGCCCCAAACAGTCGTCTGGAGCGAGACAAAGGAAAGAGCTTTTAGCGCCCTAAAGAGCGCCCTAACAAGCCAGCCTGTGCTACGATCGCCAGACTACACAAAAGGGTTCGTTGTTCAGTGCGATGCTAGTGAGCGAGGCATGGGCGTTGTACTGTGCCAAAGGGACAATGGAGAAGTGGAACACCCCGTCCTGTATGCTAGTCGTAAGCTGACCTGTCGTGAGCAGGCGTACAGCGCCACCGAGAAAGAGTGTGCGTGTCTCGTGTGGGCCGTTCAGAAATTGTCATGCTACCTAGCCGGCTCGAGGTTTATCATTGAGACGGATCACTGCCCTCTCCAATGGCTGCAGACCATCTCTCCCAAAAATGGCCGCCTCCTGCGCTGGAGCCTCGCTTTGCAACAATATTCCTTTGAGGTGCGTTACAAAAAGGGGAGTCTCAACGGTAACGCCGATGGCTTAAGTCGAAGCCCCTAACGTGGGAATCCGCCTCAAAGTTGTTTGTTACTGATGTTTTCTTCCTGAGGCAGGATTTTTAACATATTGCTTTTGTTTAGTGTTTCAAAGTGATAATGTGCTTTCTAGTGCAATTTTCCAATTTGTGGACGCGTTCTGAGTGCTGCTTGACTACTGTAAGGAACTAGGCGGTAGTATAAAAGGGGAAAGAGCCTGGCAGAGCTTAGTGAGGGTTGTCTCGTGCTTGCTGACTGAGCGGTTGCGTTTCGGCGTAGTTCTAACGCTTGCTGGGAACGAGCACAAAAATGGCAACTCTCCCGAAGTCACTTTGCAGTGTCCTGTGTGATCCTGAACCTGAGAACGAGGCCTCCTCTGTGCGCTGCGCTCAAGCAACGTCGAGGGACGACCGGTTTCGATTACGAGTATCATCGAGCGACATCCCTCTGGACAGCGGATGCAGTCCCCTGACCATCGGGATCTCCTTCACCCGGCGGGGCGGTCTGTTACGTCTCGCCTACGACGCGCGGTATAGCCGGCGCGGATGCAACGGACGCCGGGGCTTCGTTCAAAGTGGCGGTCATTTTGGGCCCGTTCAGTGCTGCCGTAACGCCTCCCGCCAAGCGCGTCCAGGCAGGTTTCAATGCCACGTGTCGTCGTGTGTGCGTGTGTGTGTGTGCATGTTGGTGCCCACGCTTGTCAAAGCGCGGCAGCCGGGGAGAGGAGCTCCCCAACTGGGAGGCGAGGAGGTCTGACCGGCGCCGGCCCGGCGGACGCGCACGTCACGTCTGAACATGTCGGAGCGTTGCCGTATCGGGCGCCTCATCCCAAGCCGTTCCTTCTTGCCCTCGACTCCGTGGGTATAAAGGGAGCTGCCCCGGATGCCAAAGAGAGACTTCGATTTCTTCCTTCGAGTAACGTGGTCGCCCTGACCGGCTGCTCTTTTGCGATGCCAGAATAAACAAGTTGTTCTGTTGCCAGTCGACTCATCCTTTGCCGGGACCTTCGGATGTTTCCAGCTGTGCCCCAGGCCGCCAGGCCAACGCTACCCTTGGGGCTTGCAACCCATTTGCAACAAGCTGCAATACCTGTATTCCCTCCAATTGTCTGAAGCAATTTCTAACTTGTCACTTCCCTCCACCTCTCACTATTACACTTCATCTGTACACTTTACAAGTTAGTTACCTCAGTGGGTCCAGCATACATCATGGGAGATGGGAAAATAGCCAGCACAGTCATCTTGGGGTCTAAAACACCACTGTCCAGCACTGCCTTGTGTTGCTTCATGCGGACTGCCAAGGGTACATCATCGTCCTTGGTCCACCCACCTGAAAAGAAAGCACACCATACATCCAGCTTGGCTGAACTCTCGGAACCAACACAGTGTTAGCATCATGTTACACGACTCCACAGTTACAGAGGCATAGTGGGACTCTCACGTTTTCAATGTGCCACATTTTGTGGTAAATCAGTGCTGGCCTGACAAACACTTTACATATAATTGCATAAATACTGTATTTAATTGCGTAGCGAACCCACATTTTTTTTCCAGCAGAAAAGTTGCCATCACTTTGGGAGGAGGATTCATTACACAAGAAAAAAAAAAAGTTTCTGCGTAAACATTTTCTCTGTCGCCCTTTTATGCCAATCCTACTGGGGCTGGTGAGCACTGTGCCCCTTGCAGTGAAGGCAGACAGTCTGTCTTGTTTGCCTTCCAATTATTTTTAATGTTCTCAATGGTGGTGGTGATGCTTGAACAACACTTACTGAAACACACCACAACATGCAAGATTCAATGTTTATCTTGCACTTTACATGTAACTTATCTTCATACTGAGAATGTTATTTTGTTAGTTCTGATACTAATTTTCTGTCACATATCATAGCTGCAAGATGAACTCCTAAAAAGCTACAGATATGCGGATACACTGCCATACATTCCGCCCTTTTTCATGAACCAATGTCAAACCAGGCAGAATTGTAAAATATGGACAATGAAAATGGGTAGGAAAAAAGGAAAGCAATCACCTCCTACTATTGCCAGTTCTACTCTTCCTGGATGCCAAAATGTATGCTGGCACCAGACAATTAATGGCAGAATAAAAAAACAAAGCTTTTTATAAATGCTGAATCAACAAGAAATATGATAACTGGAAAAATAAATTTCTCCTGCTTTCAAGACCTGACCTCTATTTTTATGGCCTCACATTTTATGGCACTGTATTGTAATGTTGTACTTGAACGTCTAAACAGTTTCAAAGGTGGTTTGGCTGTCAGTTGAAATGCTATGTTTACTTTTGTAAAAAGTGGCTACACACTTAAGCCAGAACTGTAGCTTTTTAAGTCACAAATCTTAATCACGTCTTCACTGTAAATGACAACAGAACTGCATTTTAAACTGCAAAAGATATAGCAAAGAAAAAGAAACATCAGCTCTAATCTATCATTCTTCCAAATACATAAAAAGGAAATGTTTCCAGTTTTAGAGTTATAATGCATACTTGAACTGTGCATACGTACAGTGGGGAGCACGGTAAACGGCCAAAAGATCTGAATGGGATAGCAACCTCAAACTTTCAAACAATACAACACTTGTCTTGAAAAGCTGCCCATGCAACACAGGCATTCACGATTGTTCCATAGTGAAATAAACACATAAACAGCTGTTATATCACTGTTATAAACAGCAGTCATAATGGAGAATTCGCAATGACTTATTACCTCTGGTTCCAAATACCTCACGGCAGCTTAGTGGACTACTGCAACAGAACCCAGATTTCTTTTCAATTTTGCCCGAAACGCTTGTGAACCACAATATATTTGTATCTCAGGTGACTCACCAAGAGGGTGAAGCAACAACACTGGCTTCTTGTAGCCTTTCTCTGTCAAGTGTTTCCTTGTGTCTTGCATGAGCAATGCATGGCCATTGTGAACAGGGTTTCTCAGTTGAAATGCAAACACTGCATCTGCCTGCAAAATAAACATAACACTTCTGCTCAACCCACGTGCAATGTTGAGCAGAACAGATAACACTACAGAAATAGCCTGCTGTCAACCATGTGGCAATTCTGAAGGCCATGTACAAATTTCCACAAAGTTTTTGGAACACGAAAGCCACGAATAAGTTTTTTCGCTGCCTGGAGGCATGGCCCAACACAGAGGGGTGCACTGTGAAGGCTGCCCACTGAAATGGAGGGCACACCCCTCAGCTCGTGGCTGCATGCTTGGACTGCCAAGAAGTGAAGCCTTCCCTGAGGCTTCACTTTTGTGGATACTGTGATCCTCCTAGCCATGATTAAGATACAGTCGAACCTCGTTATAACGAAGTTGAAGGGGCCCGTCGATTACTTCGCCTCATTACAGCCCGTTTTGACAGAGCTTCCAACGTGAATCGGCATTCCTTCATTATATCCATTAGTTTGTTATAAACAGATTCGTTACAACGAGGTTCAACTGTAGCTCAAATCTTCTAGACTCTAGAACATGAAAAATTTCGTCCAACCTCAAACGGCACAATATATTCATTGTATGTAAGTATGTAAGAAGATTCAGCAAAAAAAATGTAAATCCCATGCGTACTATACTAATGAGTAAGTGACGATTTGAAAAACAAAAACAAAAGCCAATGAAATAGCTCACAATTAGAACCAGAGCACTAAGTGGCTGCACAAGCTACACCAGTCGCTCAATAGAAAGTGCCGTTTTTGCTGAATCATGATCTTGGAATAAAAAAAAAGAAAGAAAAGCAGCCCTTTTCTTCATACTGCAAATATGGCCAAGTGTTGCAGGCACACAATAAACCAGACGCCACATATGCAATTGTCTACAGGTGGTCCAGCAGCTACCACCTTCAGTTCAGCCACCCAGGCTAGTCACACTGTCAGTGGCTGCAGTAGTTGCTAATTAACTGTAGCCACTTGGGCACTCTTCCAATGGATCCACCCTGGCTTGGCAGGCTGCATCACATGCCTCTGCATCGAGCTACTGTATTCCAGCATATACTGTTGTTTACAAAATAGCACTCTGCAGTACTGCATTTTCTTGCATAATTTGCGTACCCCTAATTTATAACAACGGTTTATAGAGTGCGTGTGCGCATGTGTGTGTAATAAACTCATTTTACGCTCCCTGCTGTGCCAGACCACCAGTATGCATGCAGGTGTGTGCAAGGCAGGCTTGGGAAGATTGGCACGGCCACATCGCCGTGTGCAGCTGCCAAAGGTGCAAGTGGTTCCCTCGCGCTGCTTTCCCGCACAGATAGTTAAGAGAGCAAACTTCTGGTAACCTCTGGGTCGTGCCAGAATCCGAAACTACCGAACCACTTGTTGCTCAGTTTACCACTAGTCAGCTTGATCGCACACGAGGGCGCAGTTTTATCTCCGTTTGCCTCTGACTGCTGGTTTTGCAATTGCATTGTTGCACGCTTATTGCTTTGAGCTGCGCAAGTTCTGCCATGCTCAACGTATAGGCTGCAATTTATACGGATACATGCGCGTTATGGCCTTTGCAGAGTTCTTTAGGACGTGTTTGCAAAATCTTCGTTCAATTTGCACACCTACTTTTTGAAGCCTTCATTGGAAGAAAAAAAGAGTGGTAAGTTGTGCAAGTAAATACGGTATATTGACCAGGAAGCTGGATGTGCAAGACACAGCAGTAGGCTTGCCATTCCTCAGAAATTTTCTACCCAATAGAAAAAAAATTAATTTTAGGTGCAAAAAAAAAAGTTCAGGGAAGGAAACAAAAGGTCTGTCTTTGGTATTAATAACAGATGCAGGAAAACTTCCACTTCATAAACAACAACCATAATGCACTAACGCTAATAACTGAAATGAGTAAAAAAATGCAAATTCCAAACATGTCTACTAGAATTACTGAACCCTTGCAGACTACTAGTAATTAGTGCTTACAGCATAAATTTACACACAATTGCATCTCTAGCTGACAAAGACTTTCCAAAACCACTCAATAGCATGAAAATTTCTGGAAGCCAGGCACCAGGCCAGATGTCAATGATGCAGTGCTTTTACATGGAGTTGAAACGTGCACTTATAGCAGGAAGACCTCCTGAATGGCTAGAAATTTTCTAAACTACATGCATACTAATTAGCATTATACAAATGATTAGGCTCTTAAGCAGAGACATTTCTGGTCCCTTTGGCACATAAAACCACAATGGCACCGGGTGCAACAAGGGCCAAATGCCACACAGTCTGGGCTCTATGGTCTCGACCATTTCTCAATGCTATTTGCTCCTATGCAGACCTACACATTTCAGAGAGCATGTCAACACAACAGAGATGCACCATGCACAAATACTCTGGGAAGAAGGTGAACTTGGCTTTTGTAACAAGCAAGTGCGTTCTTTGAAAGGGGCCACCCACATGTCTAAGCCTTTCTGTGCACCAAGTACTTCCGCCACTATCTAGGCTTTTAGAAGTATGTACTGTGGAAATAGTGCATGAACAGCTGTACAATTTTATAAATGAGGATTTGCAAGGAGTTCCATTATAAAACTAACGAGTATTGAATGCACATAAGACTGCGCTTTAGTTCAACAACAAAAAAGTAGCATTTATACTTCCTTCGACCACTTTCTTTGTAACAAGCACGATCCAAACATGCCAAAATAAAAAAGTACATACCCCAAGCTTGGAGAATGCTTTTCTAAGTTCTTTTGGGGTGAGCCGGTACTCATCAAGCCCATCATCCCAGCGAATCCGCTCCAAAACTTCAAGGTCCCCTCCAACAAGCCAGTCGCCACTTTCATAGATCATCTAGGAAGAAGAGGACCAGGCTGTAACACTGCAACTGGAACATGCGTTGTGCATGCATTCACACGGAACATGTTATAAACTTAGCTCTTGTTGCAAGCTTGCATGACTGTGCACCTGAACAATTTGCAACTCTGTACAATCCTTGCATAAACTACGCAGGCCCTTTCATTTTCAGGTTTTATTTCAGGGGCAAAAATTTGCAGCAGATTTCTTTTCTAGTTCAAATTCAGGTATAAATTGGGTTGTTAAAAAAAAATATCCAAAACCCAGGGTTTTTTGGGTGGTAATATGCTACAAGAAAAGTTATACTACACTTGAGCCCACTTTTAACGAACCTGACGGTCATGCAAATTGCGTTCGTTGTATCCGACGTTCACAGTAAGTGGACTCCCCTAATACAGCTAAAATTGCCAAGTCTGTGAAAAGCGGCATTAATTCGGTAAATACTGCTCCATGCGCATCTACTTCTTGAACGCAGGATCTAGGCTCTTTAGGGTGGCAATGTTCTCCTCGCTGAGACCCTTGGTGCCAAATATCTGCTTTAGGGAAGGGATGAAACTAATTGCCATTCAAGCACCCACGGCAGCTGGTGTCAGGTCGGCGGCATTAATTAGATACCTAGTGGTTGGGAAGTGCTCATATTTTGCGTACAACGGCTCTGCAACATTGTTTCTACGCAAACGTAGTCATCCGAGTCGACATCTGGCCAGCTGTGCATCAATGACGGGTCGCCACAAATCTACACGAGTTTGATCACGTATTTTTGACCGAGTCATCTATTGTTCCTGGCAGTGACAAAAGCAGCACAGCGTACATGTGCACATAATGTACCAACAGTACAGTCTGCTATCTGGCACTGTCTACACATGGTTGCAGCACAATACCACCGCGCGGCCAGCAAGGAATTCAAAGTTCTCAAATTGCTGCAGTTACTTGATTCACCACCATGCGCAGTAACTTCTGATTCCACCTCGGATGCCTTCACCAACCGGTGCGCGTGCAGGCACTGATTCACCTAGTAAGCGATCGGCACGTGCTTGACCGGCGGTTACCTACAGTTTCAATGCCGCCTTTTTATTTTCTTAACGGGGAGGTGTCACGGGGGCTGAGTGACGCTCCTGTCTCCACACTTGCTGGAAGTGGAAGTTATCGAACTTCAGGGTCGAGTTTATGATGCCTCCTCATTTACTATAACAGAGTTGTGTGGCCAGCGACAGATGTTTGTTGTACCTGAGGCGAATTGCCATTGCCTTAAAGGGCACGTGAAATGGTTTTTTGAGAATTTGAGGTTCTTCAAGAAATAGAATCTATGAACCTTCAAGGTAAAGCATTCCAAGTATTTTTTCGCCACCATTTAAAATAGTGACGTAATTGCCGATTAAAACCACAGCGACAGTCAGGCTTCTCACTACATTAGAGAAGTGCGGAGAAACTTGCTACGACGTCATTTTTGCCTAAATTTGGGATGTTCGCCATGTTCGTCCACGAGCTGCAGTGAGCCTTACAACACTGCCAAACAATGCTTCGTGGGCTTCACCGTTGGCGGCGTTGGTTTAATTCCTTGAAAGAACCGTTTATCAGCTGGAAACGCAGCGCTGCCCCATGTGAAGTTATCGTTGTGGCCTCCGCCCATCGCTGCGCACTGCAGAGAAGCCTGACCACCAATGCGGATTTATTCTGCGATTACGTCACCATTTCAAATCCTAGCACAAAAATACTTCGCATGCGTTACCTCCAAGTTTCACACATTCTACCCCTTTAAACTCGTCGAATTCTAAAACCTCTTCACCTGCCCTTTAAAGCAAATTTTTACGGTAGCACCACAAACGTTCGTAATAAGCGAGCATTTGTTACATCTGCGGCAGTAATTAGCGAGCTCGACTGCACGAGCCCTCATTTTTGTGTAGGACATAAAATGCTGTATTTTTTGCTCATCATTTTCATAAAGACTATGGAGTGGCTGGTTGGACTAAGAAGTTTTACCACACCATCTCTTTTTACCTCATTTATATCACTGTGTGTATTAACGTCGCCTCTGCAGCACTTGCACATCTGTGCAAGACCTGCCTGAGACTACAAAAACATTCATTCAACCTTGCAACGATTATTGCACATGCACAACAGCCTTCAAGCAGAGCATCGTTAGCATGGAATGAGGCAACAACGCCAACAAGAGTGTGGTCAATTCCTGTGTTTAGGTCTCCAACTTCTAAAACATACTTTTCAAGTTTATTCTCAAATGAAGCTAAGTCCTGAATAACAGGCGTCAAAAGTGGCTTAATATAATCAACGAATTGAAAACACCTCTTTAGCTTTGTGCAATCAAAAACTACGTTCTAGAGAAGGCGAATTTTCGGGTAGAAATAAAGTTTAACCTTAATTTTAAGAAATCTTTTCAGGGTGCAAGAATCTGACCAAACCAGGTTTCACCTGAAAACACAAGGCCATACATACAGACTACTTCTGTAGCATAGTATGCCCATTTTCTCAACAGCAGAATTTAAACATGTAAATTATTTCAACAGATGTGGCCTTTATACATACAGGAATAAACACCCTGGACTTACCCTGCTCTGGCAGCCTTGTTGATGCCAGATTTCAAGGCTGTCTATTTAAATCAAAATTAATGCTCTATAAGCTACTGCTTTTCTTGTTTTTACAAGTTAAAAAAAAAATCAAAACAAAGCAGCTCATACAGCATTTATTTTTCATTTGAAAAGACAGCCGTAAAGTGTGATGCGAACAAGGCTACCGTAGAAGGGTATAAAATCGCAAGTTTTTTTACTCCTCTATTCCTGTTACTTCTGTTATTACTAGTCCATGAAACAGCAAAATTCAAAATCTCAGAAAAGGATAACCATAACTATAAGGGCAGTGTAATGCAGATGTTACAAAGTTTAAAAACAGGGAGCGAATGAAAGGAGATTTATGGCAGATGCAATTGAAAAAAGAAAAAAAAAGTGCTCACATTAATGTATGGGTGCCCACGGCAGCTGGTTCCAAACTGTCTTGAGCAACGCTCTTCCTTGCGATGAGGATAAAATTCAGGCTGACGTAGAACTGCATAAACTTTGCCATTGTGCTTGAGTGCAAATGCTGGCTCATTTTCTAGGCGCTTCATATCCTCTGTCGTCACAGGCAATACAATTGGGATGGATTGGTTGGTAACACCACCTATCGGAAAGCAAACAGCCTCAATGAGTAAACAAGGTAAGTTTAAATTGTGGAGGTAAATAGAATTCCAAATAGGCTTGTTTACGAACTTTCCTTTTCTACTCCAGACCTACATTTACTGCATGTCTCCACAATAAGATCTAGAGAAAAAAATTTGATACCAGATGTCAAATGAATGCTAAAACTGTAGCCTTTGCAACTTTCAAATGGAGTACAGAGAAGTTCCTTCAGTGTCTATCCATATAACCGTTTACATAAGACGACAGCTCGAACATTTCATATTCCTTTCAGGTGCGAATATGATACAGTGGGGGAAATTTTCATAACTTCCGATTTTTGTAAGCAGCATGCCAGGATTGCATAGAAAAAAGCTCCAATTTTCCCAGATGAGAAATTATGCAATTTCTGTCGAGTCCTTGTGGATGTCCACGATGTCCACATCATGACTCAACACAATTTTCAAGGTCTTAGTTACGTTTCCTTCGACTTATACCTGTCACAATAAGTCGTTATGTAAAGAAATCAACAAATTTAAGGCAATACAGTATTTATGCTTACAAAACAAGGAAACGAAAATTGATGTTCACCAGAGCCATACCAGAGCTACCCTGCAGAGCTACCAGAGCTACATGTTAAAGTCCAATAAAAAAAAAAAGAGGAGATGGGGGGATTCCTGTAGTCATTTTGCATGCCTGAAGGGATACCTTTATGCCAAAAATTTTTAGGTCTCCAGTGCAATTTTTCTGACCCCATTTGTTAAAATTTCGCCTCATGTAGGAGAGGTTTGATTGGGTTCATGTTGCATTCGCATATGTGAACACAGCGCCTGATAGGGATCTACCCACTGTTTATGCAAATCGTTCCAACCTTCGAGGTAGCAGCCAAAGTGCTGGCTCTGCAGGAATTCAGCCTCGCGCATGAAGCCCGTGAGCGGTGTGGCCCAACCCTCGGAAAGCACTTGGACCCACTGCAGGTCCACCTTGGAGATCTCCACGCTGGGCAGTCCTGCTGCCTCTGCCATCATAGCTGGCAACCGCTCGGGGCTCACGAAAAGCTCCTTGACACAGTCCACCACGCTGCCAGGAATGACGCCCTGTAGAGAAGCCACCAGTTGCCTGATACACCTAATGAACAACTTTCTAGTCACTGTTGCCAGAAAGCACAATTGAAAAGAGGTTCTTTTTAGCTCAATGATTAAGAAACAACATGCATAAGCATGTTAGCCAAGAGGCATTCACTATCTGCATACCACACTAGTAAAACCTTAATGAACGCTAAAGCAGTCTAGAAAATGTCCTGCTGCATGAGGCTATTTCCCCAATACAGACTCCTTAAGGTACACTCTGGCCAGGGACTGTGCTGCACATGCTTGGCTTCAGTGGCGACATCCTAGATAAGCAATTCTCAGCTCAAGCCGGTTGCTCACCCTTTCTCTGAGGAGCTCAACCACTTGCTGTACACAGTCCTTAATGGTGTCCTTGCCCGCTTTAATCAGCAGATCAGGAGTATCAGGTGCTTCATAGGGCATATCAATTCCAGTGAAACCTGCAGAACAAGTAACCAAAGGGAAATTAAAAAAAGCTACGTGCAAAAAGTTGATTTCGTCAAGTTGAAAACTATGCACAGGGCTTTGTTTTGGGGTTTTATGCTCTTTAGAACTCCAGCAGCAAAAACTGGTTGCCATTTCCAAGGTTTTTATTGAAGTATAGGTATAGTTTTCCTGGAAGTTTTCCCTTGAGTCTGCTGTTTTGCAATGATAAGTGTATAAACGGTTCTGGTGCAGCATGTCATAACCAAAAACTCCCACGTTCACCTGCTGGCTACCGAGAATGTTGCCCAGGTAGGTGGGGGGGGGGGGGGGGGGGGGGGGAGTGTGTCTCTGGACAGTCTGCCCCACGTGGCCATGTAATCGAGGACCTTGACAGTAGGCACACTCATGGAGTGGGGCAATAGGGTGCACCTCAGTGCTACTTCTTTACCCCGGAGGAACATGATATGTCTACGAGCTTATTTCTCTTGCCTTTGTTGAGCTATTTTTCCCAACGAAAATAGTCATTAAAACTGTTCATCTCCTGTGGGGCATGCAAATATTTTAAACAAGCCATAGCAGGCTGCACCAAGATAATTTTTTTTTTCCCATGCATTATTGCTTGCATTCATAGCATTTCTGTGTACACATTAGACCTGTTGGGCTACTGCACATACTCAAACTGTGTAAGCGTTCCTTCAACATACCTGGGACCGTGCCAGGGAACCATTCCAACCCATCCTGAACTGAAGCTGTGCCTCGGGCAACAAGGGCTAAAGCAATGTTGCAATCACCAATAATTAATTGAGTGGCGGAGCTCTTCGAAATGGTTTGGGATAACTGCTATATTTACCGCGCTACTGCAGCAGTTTGCACTGCCTAGCTGACAGCTGACATTTTCCAAAAGGCAGCCTTCAAGGAAGAAATTGGGATGAATCCAATTTTGACAACTCTTGCTTGGGGTGTGGGAATTGTGAAAGGTCAGGTTTTACTCAGAAACAAAGGGCCCCAATAATATACCGCATCAGGTTCAATGATGAAAATATCCACTCTGTAGCTGAAAACAGTGAAAGACCATATGGTGGCCACAATGACAGGTAAATATGAGCAGAAAATGAAATGCATAAAATGCACGAGCTCTTCAAAACTCAATTAAAAAGCAAGTACATAAACGTATGCTTACCTTGTCTGGTTACTAGAGTCTACTAGCACTAATTTTCAGCACTGCATAACAGCTCAAGCATGCTACGTGCAACTCATAAAACACTCTCCTCCCTCCACACATAAAC
This sequence comes from Amblyomma americanum, assembly GCF_052857255.1. Lineage (NCBI taxonomy): Eukaryota > Metazoa > Arthropoda > Arachnida > Ixodida > Ixodidae > Amblyomma > Amblyomma americanum. The sequence continues at coordinate 295,213,388 of NC_135497.1, read as the reverse complement.
TTAACATCTGCTATATAGTCAGCCTCACGAGGGAAGCAGAACATCACATCATTGTAAGAAGATGAAAACCAGCATTCTGCTAAACGTTCAGGTTAGCTTTAATGCTGCAACGAGCCTCAGACAATTCCAAGACAATACTAAAACTTGCCTTTAATTTGTCCTGCACGAGCCTTTCGGTAAAGACCTTTGACGTCTCTCTTTTCACATACTTCCAATGGTGTGTCCACAAAACATTCAATGAAGAGCAGCCCAGACTGTTCATGAATTTCCCTGGCCATAGTACGGTCCTGGAATAGAGTACAGCTGTGATTTTACTACAAAAGACAAAAACTGCAGTGCAAGAAGTGCTGACCTTTGCATATGGACTGATGAAGCTGGTGAGACAGACCACACCACTGTCAGCGAACAGCTTTGCAACCTCAGCCACTCGGCGGATGTTCTCTTCCCTGTCTTGGGATGAGAAGCCCAAATTCTTGTTCAGTCCATGCCTTATGTTGTCCCCATCAAGTGCATAAGCAGGAATGCCATGCAGACAGAGGTACTCCTCCACTCCAAAGGACACCGTCGTCTTGCCTGCACCTGAGAGACCTGTGCGACACATGCAGAAAGATACAGTCAAAAGCCAGTCTCTCGCATTAAGGTGTGGTTGGAAGAGAAATGCAAAAGGGGCAGTTTGGAGCAAACCTACCACTAAGCATCATTGCCATTGTGTCCGAAAGGAAGCAGGGAGATCATCACACCTAGACCTTTCGGTATGTGGATTCTTGTCAAAGTCACGCAAGGAAGCCTCAAGCTTCAACTCTATTTCTATGAATATGTGTCCCCACATTCCAGTATCAACAATATCCTCAGCCCTCAAGCCCTTCATGAAAAAGTGTACGCATAGCAAAGTGCATGAAAACGTTGCACAAAAGCCCTTTACTAAGACTGCTCCGTCACAAGATACATATGTCCTTGCTATAACCGGTAAATAAACCATGTCCGCAGCAGAAAGCAACACCTTTTACTGCCATAAATGCTATACTGTCACATATGCAGAAAAACAGAAAAACAACCTTCCTAGATAAAGTAGGAGCAAAACGATTACTATATCAATATCCTTTGTAGGTGGACATTTGGTAAGGTGAAGGTAAAGCTACCAGGAGACTCAGAGAGACAGCTGCAGCAGATTAGAGAACAGTGGAGGTCAGACACTGGCAGCATGTCTTCCCGGGTTTCCGTCAGAACTATGTGCAAATTCAAACAAAACTTTCAACACATAAATATCAAATGACACAGGAAGGGTTCCACCAGTTGCCGCAGCATTCTGGCTTACAGGCACACAGTGCCACTGTTGACACCATTAAGTCACAACAACAGCTACACTCATGCATAAATTTCACAAAACACGAACTGATTTGCAATTTAGTGCACAGTATGTTCATACTTACAGGGAGCGTGAGAAATGGTTAAACTGGCTCTTAACACGAGAAAAGTCTGTTTCACCACGAAGCAAAAAAACAAACAGAAAGGAGCCTGAAGCCCCACCCTCCTACTTCGCGGCGAAACCTACTTTTCTCTGCATTAAGAGCTGGTTTAACCATTTCTGTTTTCCCTCTAAAAAATGACACATAATGTACACCCCCATCAAAACTATACGGCCCAAAGGGTTTGCTTGTGAGGCCTGCTGCATGCCTCGTTATGCATCCTCATCGACCGTAACCTCTTGAAAGAGGAATGGCATTGCGTCCTCAATCCTACCAAGCTTTGGACTGTATGCTTTCAATGGGGTCTGTACATGCAAAGATGTTAAAATCCTAGTGAAACTGACACCTGGTCATAAAAGCTTGTTGGCAAGGTACACACAATAATCAAACAACAGATAAACTTCCAAAGGAAGCCATAAAACTAAGACTCCTTACAGGATACATCATACTAGACGCACCAGTCGGAGCTAGAAGAAAAAAATTCACAAGGCTATGAAATGTGGTTTGGTTTGGTTTATGAAATATAATGTCCCAAAGAGACTCAGGCAAAGAACATTGCAGTGGAGAGCTCTGGATAATTTTGACCACCTAAGATGCTTTAATGTACACTGACATTGCATAGTACATGGGCTTCTAGCATTTCGCCTCCATCGAAATGCAACCGCCATGGCTGGAACTGTACCCATATCTTTCGGGTCAGCAGCCAAGTACCATAACCACTGTGCTACCGCAGCGGTTTGAAATGTTGCTAAATACGTGTGCCGTTGGAGGTCAGCTGGTAAGAGCCATGCATGCCTGGGTATCAGCTGGTTACATGGGGAACACGCACCTTGTCGCTCCTCTAGAACAGGAGCTGACTGGGTTTCGATCCGGCCTTTTACAATTGGTGTGACCAAAGAACTCTGGTCAGATGAAGTGACGAGGCCCCCAAACTGGCAAGAAAGCAGCTGGTGTTTACCGACTACAATATGGGGCAGTGCAGTGAGATTGTGTACCCCAAAGTGTGTAGGTAGCTGCCAGCAGTAATCGTATGTGCAGTGATCACAGGCAGTGTATCGCAAGTGCCTGGAAAAAATTATCACCGTCTTATTGGCACCATTTTTTGTACCTTTCCAAATATTCCCTAGATACCTGTGTTTTTTCACCTGCACAAGAAAGTTGTTAACCATGAATTGCAAGGTGCAGACCCATACTGCTTTTAGATGCAATGCTTTGAATTCTGTTTACCTGTTACTCGGTGTTACAATAAAAGTATTTTTGAGCTGCTTAAAACACACTGCTGCTTTGAAGAGACCATGCCATTTGAACATTCACACAAACAGGAAGATGTTGAACACGGTGCAATTGGGAGAATCCCCCAAGGTGGGGTAGATTAGCAATAAGGGAGTAACAACATACTGACACCCACCCAAGTGCAGCCAACACTGTTCCCACTTAGAGTTACTGGTCAACTGGCTCTCACTGCCATAAGCTAGCCGTCCCGGTTAACTTAGTTGATAGAGCGACTGCTCCGGTGATGAAGTGGTGGTCCCGGTTTCGAACCTCAGACAAGGACGAATTTTTCTTCAACTATGAAGTTTTTTTGGAAGATTTATAGCTTCCCTTTGTAGCCTCATGGCTGCGCTTGGGTGAATGTCAATCAGTAATTGCTCCCTTATTAACATGCTATTAACACGTCCTTGGCCCATGTGGTTAGTGATTTCTTGAAGATGAATGAACTGCTCATATAAGCAGGCTAAAATAACCTAGCAATTTCCGATTTGGGATCAATGAATAGCAGTGCCATAACGACTACTAATAAACACCTAGCCAAAAAGTGCCCTCAAACAACTAGGCATACCAGTGAACCAGATGGTGCAGCCACGGAAGCCTCCCTTCTGGCCCATGATCTGACCCCGCTTGTCTCGGCTGACATGGTGCTTCTGGAAGACCACATTGGTGGACTTGTGGTTCTGCAGACAAAGCACAAGACTTTACCATGCATGTCAACCAGCAGCACTCACAGCTGTTGCATATTACACTTCGAGTTTAGTCGCCAACAAGAGCAGCTATACAATGAAGTGAAGCACACCTCCCAAAAGAGGTTTAATAGATAGAAAAAAAAAACACTAGACAATGGAACAACTGGTTTACAGTGAGTAATATAGTCAGAACCTGGACAGCAGTAATCCTCGGGATCTCTTCCAGTGCTTGGAAAGGCAAGGAAAGGAAATGACACTTTCCTGTGCTATCTTTTCATAACCGAACCCTTCAGCACTTGGAACAGGATACCAAGATACAACACCCAGCAAATATGGCCGCAGAGTAATTTTGTCACTTTTAAACCGCTTTCTACCTAAATGTTACACACAGCACACGATTACACACACCCAAACTGGAAAGTTGCAACAAATTAAGTCTGTCTGCCATAAAGTCATCTGTACCAAGGATGCACCTACAGCATGGATGACGTGAATAAAAATAGGCAATATTAAATGATGCAGGGATTATTTGAAGAAATAAGTGAATTGTGGGTTTTAACATACTGAAGCAGCATGTGATCTATGAGGAATGCCGCAGTGTTAAGCTCCTGACTAATTAAGACCACTTGACGTTCTTTAACATGCGCTGACATCACACAGCACATATGCGTTTCTGTATTTCGCCTCCATGAAAATAAGGCCGCCACGACCAAGATCGAACCCCCGACCTTGGCATCGGCTGCCGAAAACCAAAGGCACTGAGCGACCGCGGCGGGTAGAAAGAAGTGAATGCATGCAACAATAAGTAATCAATCAACAACCTTCCATGCCACTGCTTCTTACATTTTCTGCTGCACAGAACAAACAGCTGGATGGACACAAGGTATGGAGATTTTGTAACAATAGAGGATGCAGGGAGACTGATGAAACTTCCCTTTGACATATTCACAGACTTTTTCCAGCTGCCACATAATCGCGGAAATTTTACACTGCCACAGAACAGACGTCAACAGTTTTGCAAATGCTGCGCTCAGCGATGTTTCGTACGTACCTAGCTTCAGCTACGGTTCAGCCCACTGAACAAAACCTTCCCGAAAAGTCAACTAGGGAGAGAATAATTAAACCAGGAGAGAAGCATAAAGCCACTTCCTGCCGCGACGTTGGGTACATGCTAGATAGATCAAACTATTGATGCTACAACCATGAATTACATGCACTCGTACTCCGGTTACACAAACTCAAGTTAAAAGTGACCAGCCAGCTCCAGTTAAGCACAAGACAATATGCAAGTGTTTGGACATAAACACAGTCGCACAATGAATGACTGAGGCCCTCAGCTGGTGGAAACAGCGAATACAGCATCAGGTGAATTTTCCACAGCCGCCCACTTGCTTTTGCCTCAACAACTACCGCTTATCAGAGATCTCAGAGCGGCCGATCCGGCTGTCAAGCTCTAATCCAAACCCTTCGAACGTCACGTACGACAATGCGGTTTCTGTTTCACAACGTCCTGAGGCAGTCGGCGCTTTTGGGTCATGGCAACTGAGGCGCGCAAGGCCATCAAGGAATTATCAGCCACGAAGGCAATTTTGTCCCAGCCGACTAAAAGACAGGGTTACCTGCCCACTCTTTCACGGCGAGTAGCTCATGAGAGGCAATTCCGCGCCCGGGTCTTTAAGTCAATATAACAGTCAGTTTCGGTCCGACATGTGTATACCGCGTAAACAAAACCGGTCTATCAGCTGTCCTGACGCAACTTGCATGCAACAACGCAGTTGCGAAAACTACTGAAAACGATGCTCTACCAACATGCGGCACAATGAGACTACCTACTAGCTTCGAGTACAGAGAGAAAGTTCCAACGGGTACGAGCAACTGCTTATCACCTAGCAAAATAAGCCCAATACAAAACATATGTGCACTTACTGTCTCGAAGTTACAGCTGATATTCGGCATGATGAGGCTAGTTTGAAAACCGGCAGAGAATCACAGTTGCTCTAGTCACGTGAATGCAGCAGAACTTTAGATGCGAAAACGACTGGGAAAAATCTTCTGTTCAGGGGATCCAAGCCGGTGAACTGCAGCTGGTTCGTCGAGCGTGCCAGCACCGCCGACGAACAACAAGCAGCTGAGGCTGGATGCGATGCAACGCGCGGAAGACTACTTGGCCAACAAAGAACAGCAGCGCCACCTCTCCATAGCAACGATCTCTCGACGCTAGCGACGCGACGACGCCAAGGTTAAAGCGACGTCAGCGGCACGCAAGAGAGCAATCGAAATCGCCTTGCGCAGTTTGCGGCCGCATATTTCAAGAACTTGGCAAGGATTTCTAGGTGTGGTTGCTCGCACATTTCCGGAAATCCAACAAACTTTTTTTTGTTAATTTGCTGGCGATAGACAAATGATTTGCATTTCACTTCTCTAATATCGAGGCTATTATAAATGTGCTTGTAACGTAATGCTGTAAAATGAATGCAATAAAAGAGAGACGCTGTTTTAAGCTGTAATTTCATGGCATTCGGAATTTTCACCCATACAACGCCTCAAAACGACCATAGAAGTTTCAGCGCGAGGCAAAGTCGCTAGCTCATGAGCAGGTATGCGTCGTAAAAGCAATGCTGCTTTTTTGTTTTTTCGCACGAACGATGCAGCGCACGTGTGCATGATGCTAACTGTAGACGTGTAACATTCCTGCTGTTAAAGCAAAAAATTTCAATAGCGCGAAAAGAACCAAGGCAAGCGATATGATATAACGATGATATGCCACCCACAAAAATTTCGCAGTGGGGCTGATAGATCATATCCCCGTAGACTGCACTCACGCGCATATGGAATAAAGGGGAAAGCACCTCAGTGTGCGTCACTGCCGACACTTATTTGCCTCGCACACTGCCGCTCTTCTTGCCGTAGCGCAGCACGTCCTGTTGCAGACGGGAGAGTCCGTCGTCTGCTACAACGTTATTGGTCTGCTTCCGTGCGCTCCGCGGCTTGCTGCGAAATAACGTTCCATTTGCGTCACACGCGAGGCGCGTACTTTTGTGTGTGTGTGAGCGAGAAATGTGTTTAAAATAAATATTAGAAAAAAATGAGCTCAAATATGAATGAAAGCAGTATATTGCTATTACAGTATAGCAGTATAATATAGTATAATATACTGCTATATAGCATTATAACCATTCCTGGGTGTGTGTTTTTTTCGATTTGACGAAGAGAGCCCATTATTCACGCGACTCTGTACCACCTAGCCTTAATTTTTCATCATCATCAATTTTTCACTTTGACCGGTCACTAGGTGCAGATTTTAGATGAGCACAATTAACGGTCTCAAATTAAAAGTAAATTCGACGTTTGCTTTCTCAGTGAGGTCTTAATCGCTTGAATTAGTTACCCCGCAAATCGAGTAATTTGCTGAGTGTCTTTAGCTTGCCTCCTTCACATGTTTGGCAAAGTTTGTCCAGCAGTGCGTTTCTAAGGCTAGGCTCAGAAATTATTGGACGAATGGGCAAATTAACGGTAACGATAATTCTAAGTGTTAATTTCTTTTTTTTATTTTTATGAAGTATCAAGGTAGAGTACAGTCTTTAATTCTGAGATATATATTCACGCACTATAGTGCCCCAGCCTATAAAAAAATTAGAACATTTGACATGTATTATATATGTATCCACTTGGTCACTGTCACTAATTAAACGGGTACCTAAAACTTAGGAGGGTAGGTGTGTAGGCCAGTTGGTGAGACATCAGGAGGCTACACCACAGCAGCAGGCACAGGACAGAGGGAGGTGACGACCGTCCTCGTCACCTCCCCCTGTCCTGTGTCTTCTGCGGTGTATAGCCTCATGGTGTTCCTAAAACCACCTGGTCAAGCAAGATAGCTGAAGAAAATGCATTAGAGTAGCTCTCGCTTTTCTCACTAGCACGTGCCTGCCGCGTTCTACGTGACGTGTGATAATAATAATAATAATAATATTAATAATAATAATAATAATAATTGGTTTTGGGGAAAGGAAATGGCGCAGCATCTGTCTCATATATCGTTGGACATTTGAACCGCGCCTTAAGGGAAGGGATAAAAGAGGGAGTGAAAGAGGAAATGAAGAAAGAGGTGCCGTAGTGGAGGGCTCCGGAATAATTTCGACCACCTGGGGATCTTTAACGTGCACTGACATCGCACAGCACGCCTTAGCGTTCTGCCTCCATAAAAACGCAGCCGCCGCGGTCGTGTTCGAACCCGGGAACTCCGAATCAGTAGCCGAGCGCCCTAACCACTGAGCCACCGCGACGGGTTAATGCAGTATTTATCTGGGGTACGCACTTGCAGCAATCAACCCATGCATTTCGTTTTTTTTTTTTTCTAGAAACAATGCATCAGCATTTAACCCGGTTCTGCTGTCTTACAAAGCTGCTATCTTCAATAATACTTTCGCAGACTGCTATATTCTGAAAGCCAGAAAAAGACTGGAGGAGTGGGGGGATGGGAGCGGGCGGTGCATCTCTTCCTTCCGATTTTGCCGAGCGCGTGTGTGTGCATTATGACGTCACAGAGAGCTCGTGAACAAAAAAAGTAAAATGGATGGATGAATGGATAAAATTTAATGGCAAATGATCTAGTTCTGTGCCCCAGTAACAGGACCAGTAGAAAAAAAAAATCACCGGGTGTTTTGCCCTTGCGGTAATGAGAATTTCAGCGACAGCCGGCATGGTGCGAAATGTTGATGGCAGAAACCGTGGATATGCGTGCGGGATGTATGTTGATTTGATGCCGCTATGTATTCGCATTAGCACCGCGGGTAAATGAATGCCTTTTAATTAATGAGTATTGGAGTAGCCGGGTGTAGTAACCAGTCATGAGGCATGGGATCGGTGCAACGCCAACCAGCCGCGCTTCGGTTCCCAATCTTATGTCGGTGGATATGTACAGCCTTTGTTGAAAATATACACTCCAAGGGGTTTGCTTCTAAGCTGCGTAGCGGGGTTCTGAAGCGCATTTGCAAGTCCTGTGCTTGGGAGGGTTGAGGGCACAAGCTCCTGCCGCCTTCGGCAGATTGAGTTCGCAGAGGTGCAAAACGAATCACGCTGCAGCGATCACAAGCAAACCCTTTGGGCTGCGTATTTTTGACAAAGGCTGTACATATGTATCTACGGGGTCTTGTTGCGCAGCGCGTTTGCGGCCAGCGTTCTGAGTTCGACCGCATACTTCATTACACACGCCGCAGGTATGCGGGCTCCGGCATCCCGGTTTGCCGCGCGCGCAGGACGCGTCAGATAAACCGGTACGCGTCTCCGCTAATACGTCTCCGGTATGAAGATAAATGTTCACGCGAGGAATGTGCCAAGTCGAGAAGCAGCCAAGGTGCGCACACGGCCGGGGAATGCAAAGCTGCGGCACTGCGCCTTTTCTTTCCTCATATCCCCGCCACCCTTCCTCCAAGTGCCGTGGAGCGACTCGAGGGAGGAGCGACAGCGCTGCCCGCTATCCCTCACATGGGCAGCTAACATTCCGCGGGAAAGGGGGAAAGAGCGCGATTAGATTTGGCTGACAAATACGACAGCGAAAAACCTTTAGCCCACGCATCCTCCGCTCCTGTCGAAGCACGCGGTATGCTACGCCGTTTAATATGCGTTTTTTTTTTCTTCTAGCCGACGGCTCGTCTGTGGCTTCCGCGACTGAGGCGAGATTACGGCTAAGCGATACGTTCACCGCAGAGGGGTGCCTCATATCTGCCAGCTCTGTATGCAGGCAGCAAAGAACCCCGGGCGTTCTTTTTTTTCTTTGCGTCACCAGAGTTTGCACCATCTCAGAGAGGCAGAAGCGGGAGCAGCGGAGAGCACCGCTCGCGCCAGGAAATTGGCGAGTTCCGGGACTCTCCGGCGCTTTTTCCCTGTTCGAGCTGTGGCCAACTTTGCACTACGCAGCCCGCTCTGGCAACGCCAGCGCAGCTGGGATGCGCGCATGCCTGAGGCGTCCTTCGCCGCCTGGCGCGCAGCCAGCCGTAGGCGGCCCTAATGGTGCGTCCGGGCCCTGACGACCCGAGAGTGCAGCGGCCGAAGCCAATAGAAGGGACACGTGGGCCCAAGGAATGATAACGATACGGAAATTGCGCGGCCGAAGGACGCGCAGTCGCGCCGGCGTGACTGACGTACGCGACCAGTGGACGGACTCTTGTTGACAAAGCTCGAGGGCCGCATCCCTCGGTTTCGAGAGCTCCATTCTTCTCGGCCGGACAGTGGGCGCCGATAGCGTTCACCACGCGCCCACCAGCGACAAGAAACGGCCTCGTCCTCGTCCGCCTGTGCCGCTGACGGGGCTCGGAAAAGTCGGTCAAGGAAAATTAAAAAAAAAACAAAACATACAGACCCACGGCCCGCTCCAGCCATCGTTATCACGCTCGCCATCTTGAAGTGTCAACGAGGGTATCGACCGCTCAGTAGCAAGATTTAGATTTAATATAAAAACGAGCAGTTTCACGAGAATCAGACCGAAGAAGTATGCGGTGGGCGTGCCTTCTGGGCGGCGAAGGTTCCGGTCTTGATGTAGGCCATTCGGGTTTTCAGTCTCGGTTCCCGGCAGCGCCGGCGGCGCTTCAGTCACCGCGAAATGCAGACACGGCCGCGCAGGCTGAAAGTCCGCGGTTTGCACCCAAGGTCCGCAGAACGCCTTTCGGCGCTCTCTACAGCTCTAAACTTGGAACCATATGCAATGTATACGGTGCTCTTCAAAACCAAGGGTGTGGCCTTTACTAATCAAAAGCTAATCAATTTTTATTTGCGTCACCCGTAAGGGAAGTCCGCCACTTATTTTAAAATATAGACCTTTTAAGCAGGTGCATAATGTTAATTTCTGATAATAAACTTTTTTCACTGTTACAATTACGCGCCAGTTTTCAATTGGAGATTTGTAGCCGGCCGTTAGTTGCAGCTACTGCCGTTTTTAGAATTTAAAAAATGCAATTACTCTCGGCGCTGTGGCTCAACAAGTTTTGGCTATCTTCGAAAAGCCCGCGACCAAAGCAACGCCTACAGCGCACGCCGCTCCCAAGGCACAGGTGCCACGTTACCTCGTCTGCCTCGCCTGCGCTGCGATGGAAGGTGGAAGGTCACGGTGGAAAGAGGGGGGGGAGGGGGGGGGGGCGTTGCTTTGCGCGCGGTCTTTTCGAGAGCACGCGTCTTTTCTGAGATGGTCAAAATTTGTCGAGTCACGGCGACGAGGGTAATCGCATTTTCGGAATTCTGAAAACTAACATGTCTATTATTAACGGCCGGCTTCAAAACCTTTAAGCGAAAGCAGGCGCTGAACTGTAATGGCTTCAATGTTTATTATCAGAGATAAGTTAATATCTTCCTAGCTAAAATTATTCACCTGTTTTCTGATATCCGCCAACATTGATACTTATTTTGTGTCGTAGGAGCCGCGTTTATAGTCCACGAAACCTACTTTAAAAAAAAAAAATATTAGTGGCGGGCTTGCCTGAAACGTCTGGTACAGTGACTGCCATTTAGCTCGTTTGATCATTGACCGCATGCACGAGAAGAAGGGACAATGGACAGACACATCGGCGCGTCGTTGGCTTGGCTCGCGCAGGTTCCTGAATACCATTGCGCATGAATTCCAAATAGTTTATGCCCCATCTTGACGTTTTCCGGGCCTCACACCGACGAAGCTCGCATACCCGCGTTTTAGGACATGTGCGTCACTCGTATGGCACGGTGACGTTGAAGTAAATAGCAGCCAGTTGCGAGGCACACGCGCAATGGGAAAAAACGTCAAAGGGATGAAAATGCACCATAAATTTAGCGGCCGAGCCTGCGTGGCTTGTCACAAACGCCCGACAGCAGAGAGAGCTTTTAGCAGAATTTCCTGCGCCTCAGATCGCCTCAGATCGCTCTTTTATGCTTACTTCATAAATATCGTCATAGCACCAGGCCATCTCCCTTGCCCCTCGAAGAGCCTTCACGCATTTCACGCTGCCTACATAATCAGTATAGCATTACACGCATTTACGGAAGAACCTTAGCATTCAATTCATCTGCACTTCCACGTGCCATTATTCTTTGGAATGATCTTCCCAACTGTATCGCATCTATCGGCAACCACCAATCATTTCAAGACCAACTGCACAAACATTTTCTTTAACGACATTGTGTCTTGTTTCAGGTTGTTCTGTGTCCTTGGTCCCCTTTTCTTCTCGTTGGTATTTTACAAAGTTTTGGTTTCTTGAGCAATTTCAGCCATCTGTATGTTTTTTATGACTACTGCTTTTTCCTTTTGATGCCTATTGGGCACTTGCGATGCATTCTTGCTACTAATTTAATTTTTGTTGCTCGCGGTGATGTATGTCTTTTAGTTACGTTTTGCCCTGTATATTTATAATTGTGTTTAATTTTTGCCTTGTTTCACGCGTTGTTTTTAATTTATTCTTCCTATTTGCTTAATCTATTGTTTTGCCCCCCTTACTCAATGCCCTTCTGGGCCCTGTAAGGTATTTTGAATAAATAAATAAATAAATAAATAAATAAATCGTGCTGCACCGCTTCTGAGAACTCGCGCACTGTCTGGATTTCGATTTTTGTTCACCGTGCGTCACCGTTCTTGCGTTACGCATGGAGCCGGGAACAGTTACTCGTGATCCCAAAGAAGCGGCCCCAGAAATATTTTCTTCGTCAAACCGGCAGAGAGCTCTGCGGCTGAACTATTGAGCATCTAGCGCTATTTGCTTCGAGTGTGCTGAGAGATGCGACATATCTCTTCGAATGTAGAGAAAGGCAGCGGCTTTTGTATCGACCACTGTGCTGCAAATCGTCGTCTGCGGAACCGAGTTCACGAAATTTATGCGGACAACCTGAACATGAGTAACGGGTACCTCGGAAGGCTCAGAAATATGAGCCTGACATTAACTCTGCCTTGTAACGCAAGACGCAAAGAGAGGAACAGAAGCGCAAAAATGAAGAAAAATTAAAGGGGACGAGGGGAAGGCGGGGAGGGAAATTTACATCGCTAGCGGGAACAAATCCCCATAAAGCCGGACGGCCGCTGACTCACAGTGTCGTGCTTGACGTGTTTTCACTTCTCCGCAGTCGCCGAAGGTAAAAACAAATCTCCACATGAAGTATACGCCGGGGAATGCGATAATAAATAGAGAAAATCTCCACATTCGGCGCGCTTTTCACGAGTTGGCCCTTTGGTTAGCGTAAGGTCAGTTTGCAACGCGAATGCTATACAGGCCTGAATTGCCAACGTCACGCGAATGCGCGTCGCGTATTCATGCCTCTTCGCAACCTGCTCGTATGTGCCCCCCTTGTTACGGTCTGCTACGGCTCGCTCGCGACGACGAGCGCCGCCGGAACCGGGTGCGCACGCACGCAGGAGACTGCTCCGTCGCTCCGTCTCGGACGAACAGGGCACGATTGGCGGGCGGGAAACTTCCTCCAAAGTGACGCAAGAAGGAATGGAAGGACGAAAGCGGGTGTTGCTTCTCTCTTCGCCTCTGAAGAACTGACAAAAAGTGGCGCGTTATTGTGACAGTGCGTGACAGCGCATGCCTTTCGGGAAAGAAACAACATCAGCGAAAAAAAACAAGATCTCGTTTTTATGCTGAAGTCGGGGAGACAAAAAATGCTGGAGGAGAGGCTCTCGGATACTCCGATAGGCTTGCGCTGTCACCGCCAGCAAGCCTGCCGTGTGCTGAGAGCAGGGCGGCATTCAATGATTTGTATTTTTCTATATTATTAAGCGCCCAGACTAACGAATGTCACCGCCAGCAGCTAGATCTATACGGTTGAGGGGAGAAAGAAAGAGTAAAATATAAAGAAGAAGAAGCCTCGCCCCGTGTGCCTAATTAATGCCGTATGCAGCAACTTGATCGAGGCATCGACATTTTTGCGGACTTTCTGCAAGTGCGCTGCGCGCACGTATCCCGCAAGCACGCCAGTGAACTGCGCGGCCTTGACGCCACGCAATGCCAATTTACCTTGCGCCACGTGCGTTCTCCTACAGAGGAAGTAGTCGTCAGCCGCCAACGCTTACAGACTGCTGTTGGCGGCGTACATCGCTTACAGGTGAGGGTAACGATGGGTTAGGAACAGGCTGACTCAGTGAGAACAATAGAAGGGTATAGTTTGAGTCCTGACGTGTACAAACGTCACGGAATGAAACGCGATGATGAGGCTGCGTCCCCGTGGCAAAATCCTCCCCGTGGTGAAGCGCACGCGTCTCGTGAGACGCTCGAAGCATTTATTTAAAGGCCATCTGTCTGTGAAAATCATACAAGCAGCTGTCAGGCTGCGCTACACACACCCAAGGCCGCAAGCTCTTTGTGCCACATTTCTTTCGTTGAAGAATGCAGGGAGAGAGGGCAAATAACCGTCAGAGAAGAGAAGGGATCAGTTAGCGATACGGACGCGTGCCGCAGAGAGCACCTGTGCTGCCAGGGCGCGCTTAATCTCCATGTTCGTATTTTCTTTACAACGCAAAAATTTTAAATCGTGAGGGAATTCGGCGATAATGTGTTCGCGGCAACGACAGTACTGTGCATTCAGCCAACCAGCATGCTCGGTTGTAGAAGCGTAGCAGACTGGGCGAGTTGGTGTCCCATGGTAACAATACAATTTCAAACAGCGCTAGACAACAGGACCAGAAAGAGGAGGAGACAGCGCTGTTTGAAATTGTATTGTTGCCATGCTCAGTTGTGTAATTAGCGTTGTACCGGTTGCCCTCTTTTCATTTATTTACTTATTTTCATGCGGAAACAAGGTCACCTCAAGCGTTTCACTTTCTACGGCTTTCTAAGCGGCTTTTTTTCTTCTTCGTTTACGTGCCGCTGTCAAAGTATAATCCTAGTTTCGAAATTTCATGATAAGCTAGATGAAGTCGAAAACCTCGCGTGTCCTAGCTTCTACTCAAAGTAAAGCTGGGATACACCTGCATAGTGTTTTTCAACGCGGTGGCTGGATTTGGAAGGATGCAATGAAAGCAGCCTGCCCTGAGGTTTCCGCGCACCTTAAAATCCGAAATTATTCTGAGCCCTCAACTTCCGCGCCTCTCAGATGCTTACAAACCAGCTATGGGAACTAAAAATACGGAAATAATATTACCAAGAAACTTAGGTAGCCACACCCTGAACACTTTTGCCAGTAGGCGACAACATAGGCCGGGCAGAGTTGAAGGAATTAGCGCGCCAGTTCGACGTGTTGCGAAGCGCTGCGCAGCGTCCACCTCGTACAGTCCACACGAATCACACACACACCTCCCCCGTAAAAAAAGAAAAGAGGTGGCGGGGCGAGAAAGAGAAAGGGATGGCTGGGCGTTTTCTTCGAAGGTTACACGCGGCAAACAGTCTGGCAAAGTGGACGCAATTACGAGCAAGCTGCGCAAAATTAGCGCCAGTTCTCCCGAACCGGCCGAGGTCGTGTGCTGGCGATGCCGTCCAGTAGGTTGGAGGTGGCGCCCATCAAAGGGTGCGCCTGCATTACAAAACAGGATCGTTGCGGCAAATACGGAGGACACTTTTCGACACATTGCGAGTACGCGTATACTTTGTCAGCCAGCGTTTCTGCAGTGCATCATAGGGCTGCAAAAACAATCCAGGACGCTTAATGGAAACGAATCTGAAAGCTGAACGCGAGCGCAGTGGGGATGAACTGGAAAAGGTTTTCGTGCGTAAGACGCGTTCGTGATTGGCGGTTGGCTGGTCTACCGCCTGTTTCGCTATCGAACAGCCGTGGCGCACGGGCAGCGGTCAATCGTGAACCGAAATTTCATACTAATCAGCTAGTTGCCTCTAGCCACACTGATTTTTGATTAAAACAAAGCTTGAAGCAGGACACTCCTATGCGGGGGTTCGATCCCCAGTGTCTAAGGGTACCCACCGGTGATACAATGGGTACAAGCTTTCCCCTGGCCTGGTGCTCGGCTTACCAGGGGTCGATTGCTTGAAAAATAGGTCTTTGACCCCTCCTTGAGTAGTGTAGAATAATTTGTGACATGGCGCTATTTGGCCAAGCTGCCCTTGTGTAAAAAAAAAAATCATCATAACCATCATCATCACCATCAGATTGATACAGGACACGAATTGAGACCAAAAGTTGAAAGGAACTGGAGGGGAACCTGTCAAAAATTTCAAGTTGTCTAAAATGAAACAACTTTGTTGATGAGGTCAATGAAGTCAGCGTTCGCCATTGAACCGTTCACAACTGGCTTCGACGCAGCTGCGGCACTGTCGACATTGACAAGGTGAAGGCTGATGATGAAGCTCTGCGCAGCAGTCAAATGATGGGAATTGTGGGTCAAACGGCGCGCGGGAAGCTGACAAGTGATCTTAGCAAGGAGACGGGAGTCGGGTTGCCCAGCAGGTTTCGCGATAATATTAGAGAAATGAATACTATCTCTCCTGTTTTTGACTATGATGGACCCATTCGGACAACTAATTCATATAGCGCCACATTGATGTGGTCCATTTCTAACGATGTCACGCCATCACGACCTTGAGGGTTGTGATGGCGTGATAATGGCGCTTCGAACGCATCAATAATAATAATAATAATAATAATAATAATAATAATAATAATAATAATAATTGGTTTTTGGTGGAAAGGAAATGGCGCAGTATCTGTCTCATATATCGTTGGACACCTGAACCGCGCCGTAAGGGAAGGGATAAAGGAGGGAGTGAAAGCAGAAAAGAGAGAAATAGGTGCCGTAGTGGAGGGCTCCGGAATAATTTCGATCACCTGGGGATCTTTAACGTGCACTGACATCGCACAGCACACGGGCGCCTTAGCGTTTTTCCTCCATAAAAACGCAAACGCATCAAGGACTTGCTGCAATTTGGTCGAAGATACTTCAGCGGGGCATCATTTTATTCCGTCTCGTATTGTGATAATAATAATTGGTTTTTGGGGAAAGGAAATGGCACAGTATCTGTCTCATATATCTTTGGACACCTGAACCGCGCCGTAAGGGAAGGGATAAAGGAGGGAGTGAAAGAACAAAGGAAGAATAGGTGCCGTAGTGGAGGGCTCCAGAATAATTTCGACCACCTGAGGATCTTTAACGTGCACTGACATCGCACAGCACACGGGCGCCTTAGCGTTTTTCCTCCATAAAAACGCAGCCGCCGCGGTCGGGTTCGAACCCGGGAACTCCGGATCAGTAGTCGAGCGCCCTAACCACTGAGCCACCGCGGCGGGGCTCTCGTATTGTGACACATGTTCCACCGCGATGTCTGGTCTCAGTATTTGACGCGAAGTTGACTTAATGCTTACAAAATCTGCATGACTGTAGCTGCCGCGGTGGCTTGGTGGTTATATGGTGCTCGGCTGCTGACCTCAAATATGCCGGCTGGATCGCGGCCGCGGCGGGCGCGCATTTCGATGGAGGCGAAATGCTAGAGGCCCTTGTGCTGTGCGATGTGAGAGCGCGTTAAAGAACCTCACGGCGTCGAAATTATCCGGAGCCCTCCACTCCGACGGGTCGCTGTGAGACGTTAATCCCCATAAACCGATCCAATAATCTGGCTGCAAGCTGTTAGTATACTGCTCCAGCGGGTAGTGAGCCGTGGCCAGTCTGCCCTCAATTCCACTGGCACATTAGAGCCCGAAGCGTGGCCTAAGCTGTCGTAGCTTTTCCGCGGCCTAATAACACAGCAATGCTCTGTGCGCTTGAATTCGCGTTTGCGGCTCTGTGTGCTTGAACACTTTGAGACCTTGCGATGCGTTCTCATAGTTTGGGCATTCGCTCCTCGGTTCTCGCACGGAGATTTTTGACGTGTCAAGCGGGGGACGTGTGTGCCAGACATTATTCGGAAGACCGAAACGACGTCAAATAAGCACCCAAAGGGGGCACGGAAACGGCCACCGCAACAGCCAACAACCAAATCACGAATATCTGACCCGCCTTCGGTGGCTCAGTGGTCATGGTGCTCGGCTGCTGACCCGAAAGACGCGGGTTCGATCCCGGCCGCGGCGGCGGTCGAATTTCTATGGAGGCGAACTTCTAGAGGCCCGTGTGCTGTGCGATGTCAGTGCCCGTTAAAAAACCCCAGCCGGTCGAAATTATCCGGAACGCTCCACTACGGCGTCCCTCATAGCCCGAGTCGCTTTGGGACGTTGAACCCCATCAAATCAAATCAGAAATATCTAGATCAAGAGATTGGAAAGTTGGTGGTGGTGGTAGTGTTTTTTTTTTATTAAAATAATAGTAAAAAGGAAGGTAAAGATTTTTGCTAGCCCCGGCATCTGCCATCGATACTGAAGCACCGGAGCTGGGGCAGCGGAAATAAAGGATAGCAGGCAGAATGGAGACATGAAATGAAAGAGGTGAGGGGACAGGAAGAGAGCATAGGGGGAGATGTCGTCGAGTGCACTTTTATTTTTCTGCACACGCTACACTGTTCTGTTGATGACTTTTTTTAAACTTTTTTATTATTTCTGGGGGGTGGGGAGTGGGAGCTTCGTCAAGCCAATTTCCCAACTTTTTCTCCCTACCTCCCCGATCACAATGATGTAAAATAAAGGCGTTATTATTATTATTATTATTATTATTATTATTATTATTATTATTATTATTATTATTATTATTATTATTATTATTATTATTATTATTATTATTATAAGTAAGCAATAGAGGTACAGGCCTTCCTGACTAGTGAACGTAAGTCCTAACCAAAACATGGAATGAAGGCTAAAGAAGCCTCAAACTAACAAAACAAATATGCCGCCACCGTCTGCAAGACGTTGAAGCAAGGAGCGTTAGCTGTTTGTTATTGCAATCGATCGTTCATGCGATTTATTACCACGTGATTAGGCTACTTTTCCATACTTCACGGCGAGCGGGCGCCTTGAGGTCGGATATTTTTGACCAATTTAAAAAAAAATGGGAAAATTGGTTGTTGGGGAAAGAAAATGGCGCAGTATCTGTCTGACATCTCGGCGGACACCAAAACTTCGTTTCTGAAGAAAGGAATTGGCGCAGTATCTCTCAAATATCGTTGGACATCCGAACCGCGCCGTAAGGGAAGGGAGGAAGGCGGGGGTGAAAGAAGAAAGACAGAAAAAAGATGCCGTAGTGGAGGGCTCCGGAATAATTTCGATAACCTGGGGATCTTTAACGTGCTCTGGCATCGTAGACCACACAGGCGCCTTTTTGCGTTTCGCCTCCATCGAAACGCTGCCGCCGCGGCCGGCGTCGAACCCGGGAACTCCGGCTCAGTAGCCGAGCGCCCCGACCGCTGAGCCACCGCGTCGACTCAAGAGCTTTCGGGGTACAATTTTCGTGCAACAAGAAATTTTTGAGGCCAGTCTAGTTTGTACGGACTCCATGGGAACATTTCTCGGGCTCACTTCTGCTCCGTCAGAACGAGCACATTGAGCAGCCGCGAGCGAGACTCCCCCCGCAGGGCAGCTCGTGTGTGTTCAGGCGACGCGTCTCCCCGCTGGCTTATTTCCCTGTCCCCACAGGTGCGGTTACTTTCCGCTGAACACGGGGAGAAGGGCAAAAAAGAGAGAAAAGTCAAGCAAAGAGAGGAAAAGAAGAGAGCTCAGTTGAGGTATATGGAGCGATCCCTCGCTTTCCCGGGGCGAGCACAGGTGCACGGCTGTCCGGGAGCGCCGAGCAGAGAGCGCGCGCTCCGTGTAGCATTATCTGCCCCCCCGATAGCCGCTCACGAGCACCGCGACCTCATTTGGTTGTGCCGGCTAGACAAAGGTGCACTGTGCTCGCTATCTTATTTGCCGCCACGAAAGCCGGCCCCACCGGTGCAGTGACAACGGCGGAGCTTTGCCTCGATACGTGGCTTACGTTTTCTTTTTTGTTGCAACTCTTTACGCAAAGGGTTTCTTATCTCGTACTCCGCTTCATGCATTAGTGAGGGAAGCGTACGCCTCAGATTCGAATCTCTCGTCTATTCCTCCGTATTGTTGTGGTGTACCGGGGGGGGGGGGGGGGGGGGAGTCGACAGCATTGGCCGTCCGTGCCGCTGTTCACTCCGTCGCTCCGACGGAAGCCAACTGTCTCCTAAACCAAGGACCATTGGATGTTTTTTTTAAAGAAGTAATATAAGAAGTAATAAGGATGTAATATAAGAATTAACTGGATGCGAAGTAAATCCTTTGCCTGAGCGGTGTCATAACGTAATGATAACACAGAACGTAACACGGGCGAGCACTGACCGGCGTACAAAGGCATTTGTGCCTGCAAGGGGCGTTTCTACGAAAGAAAAGTCCGGGGAGGGGGGAGGAAGATATGTCAATTCAAGGCAGTAGCGATGACAACGAGCCTCCTTTTTTTTCTGTGGTGTTTTTGTAGTATGTACATCGATTTTCATGCATAACTTTCGAGACGATCCTAAGTGCTCTGAAAACAAGACAATATTTAAGCATAGGGGATCATACGCGACAGGCTTACAAAGTTTTCTGAGACATTTCAGTGTCCTGTCTACCGTACAAATAGGTCCGGTCACGTTGTTTCCTTGGGAGTAAACTATATCGAGGCATGCAGTATACCCTCCTGTATTCTGGACACAGCATGGTGTGAAATATTTTGTCCTGTTAGTGAGAAACGATTTATGCGCACAATTCCCTTTTTGTTCCCTATCGCTGAATTTCATACTCATCGTGTAATTGTTGCCAATGTGCCACGGCCTGTACGATGTGCCAGTCGCCCCAAGCCATCCTTTGCGTGCCTGCGTTTCCCCCGCTTCGGGCGACTATTGCACGTTTAACAGGCACGTCCAAATAAATTCTAAATTGAAAAAAAAAAGAAAGCAATCTCATCCCACCCTCACAGCATGTCGGGGTACTGGGATGTGTAGCTGGTACGAACAAGCTGGCTTGTAATGGACGCTCTTTGGCGCCATTTCGGACGCACTGCACTCTTGGAGGAGTTGGGTGAATTGCGCGCGCTGTCTATATAGCACAGAAACCTCTCACTGTCAACCAAGCCGCGTGGGCTTCGAACCTCCAGCAGGCTTCCAAAATGCTCAGCCGTATGCTTTAAAGCGTTTATTGCATAAACAGATTTTGTGCACATTACCTCTTCCCCCTATCCTCTCTTCCTGTCCCCTCACCTCTTTCATTTCATGTCTCCATTCTGCCTGCTATCCTTAATTTCCGCTGCCCCAGCTCAGGTGCTTCAGTATCGATGGCACATGCCGGGGCTAGCAAAAATCTTTTCGTTCCTTTTTGCTGTTATTTTTTTTATGAAACCACAAACTACTACTTTAAAGCGTGCCTGATCCAAGACCTGATCTATATAGTCCGCTGTAGCGCGCCTTCCGGATCGTGCCACGTAACTCCAGGAAGGTGAACAGGATGTTCAGAAGGACGTGGCAGTGGAGAACAAAGGGTGCGGAATGGGGTTGGGACACTGCTCGAATGCGTGGCTATTAGCGAATGTTTCAGCGGGGCAGGATGTGCTGAAAGCGACCTCACGCGGAATGTAATTATGACGCTTTTGGATCGGCTAACACAAGCGGCATAAAGCAGAACGCGAAGTGTTTATCAGGCCTAAAGTTTCAATAGGAGCGCAACCGTTCCAAGACCCCCCGCCAGGAAAATTATATTAAAATTTCATAAGTACAATTCTTACAAGACAGGAACGAGGGTTGACAACCACATCAACAAATTAAAACATACAGTGGGGACGGCGATCGCGCATACGCCCCACTGAGAAACACGGATATATCAGTTTACTTTTCTGGCGGCTCACGTTTCATCACAAAGTTCTGCTGGCGGCGCCGCAAAGGTATATACTGCTAATCCATGGCATCGTAAAGCCTGTCACTCTCCTTTAGTGCATGCCCAAAGCACAAGAGTGCGCTTGTTGCTGGCTGGTTTAGGCACTGATTCAGCGTCCTTTGTCCTCTCAGGGCGCGCGATCTCTTTGCACGTTTCTTGCTCGACCAGCTGCTTCGAGGTAGTGCCGTCTGGACTTTTTGGAGACGTAACTGTTTGCTTTCAGTTCGTTTTACATTTTTGTCCTTTCATGGGCGCCTCTCACTGCGTTCATTTTCCGCCTGTTCTAAATTATTATTGACTTGTCGTCACTTTCAGGTAACATATTCTGCGGTTACATGTATTACTGCAAATCTTTATGAGCATTGGGCGGAGTGTGAGGTTAACATAACGCCATCAGGTCTCCTTAAAATGCAGTTACCTGCGGCAGCAA